>NC_089912.1:56387428-56472428 GCF_040182565.1 Anser cygnoides | reverse complement strand
TCCTAGCTTACATTCACTGAAACTGAAAAGCATGACAAATGTTCTGCACTGAAGAGCTAGCTCTAATTTTTTTTTCTGAGAAATTATAACTCTACCAGACTGATGTCTTCCCTCAAGAATGTTTAAACCAATGGACAAATTGGTTTAAACAGACACAAGTTTCTCAGATCTGAAGGCTTTTGCAACCTCAGCAGATATTTTTACAGTCTTTTCTATCCATCCTCACCAAAGCTGGCCTTCAGCCACCCTACCTTGCTGGCAGAAGGGCAATCCTGACTCACAGATGATTAAGAAAGAATATTTAAAAGGAAGTTGTCACTAGAAACCAGCACAACCTAAAAAGATCACATAGAAAAATTGACAGTAGTGATCTTAGCAATACATATGTCTTGGCACCAGAAGAGATTTGAGCTTATCTCATCCATTTTTTTGGCCTTTGGAGCCAAATAGCTCCTGCTTCTGAAATCAGTAGAGAGCTCCAGCTCCCCTCAAGCATTGCAGTCTCCAAGATTTTCAACTTTTCAATAACATATATTTTTCACTGACCCAGCAATTCATCCTAAAAATTGATTCAAGTGTAAGGTATAAGCAGAGGCTGGCAAGGAGAAGGAAAGATGGTTAAGGCATTTAAGAATTGAAAAAGTCAAACCAATGCGGTTGCACTTGCTATAGTAGCAAGCCATAAAATCCCAGTGCTTTATTCCTGTGACAAAATAGTAATGAGGAAAGAAAATGTCACCAGACTAAGATGGTACCAGAGATGTCACAAGCAGGGGAAAGAGATTGCAAGGGTTATTAACCCACATCCTCATTACACTGTTAAGTGGTTCTTCTCAAATGACACTTGTTTCTGTTTATAGATTGTTTTGTTCATTTCCAGGTTCTAAACAAAACCACTAGAAATTACATTTTCATCATCATGTTTTCAAGCAGAATTTCTTATTGTTCTGCCCTTGGAAAAGGTAACTGTGTTTGTGCGTGTGTGTGTGTGCACCCACAGACATGTGTGCATGTTTGGCTGGGGTATATCTAGACAGAAAAGTTTTTTTTTTTTTTTTTTTCTATATTTCTGAACACTTTCAACATTTTCATACATATGGAACACGCAAACACCATATAAAATTTCTTAAAACTAGGCTATAAAAAGGGATAGTTTATAGAATGAAGTATGATATGGTAGATAGTCCTTATTCAATGAGGAGTGAATTTAGGTCTAACTACCAGATGGTAGAGCTGAACACAGAAAATCCATATGTGTGATGGCAGCTAGGGACAGCCATTGACATACTTGCTTTTCCAGCCAAATGCCTCAGCAGATGCAGAGTTTTACACTTTAACATTACAATATGGCACTAAAACCCAAGAGAAGAGCTATATGCAGGAATCAAAGGCGATTTAAAGGGACACTACTGAATTCTGTTCTCTTCTCATTACATGCGGAGGACTGAAGGAGGGAAAAAAAAAGGAATCTTTTTCCTTTTCTCAAGTGCTACCACTCATAACATTTTTTTTTTTTTCATCAGACCTGAAGAAGGGTGATAAGGAAAGAAGGAGAGGAAGAATGATGGTCGTATGTGAGAATTCTATGTTTGCGTTTCATCATCCTTATATATTATCTAAAAATTACCAAATCTCCTCTCACTTAAATGATAGACACTTAGGAGTCTAAGACTCAATAAATATGTATGGAATGGAGAACCTTAAATAACTGTCTGAAGTTGTTAATCTGGCTTCTGTGTAAGTTATTTTATTTTATTTTATTTTATTTTATTTTAGTCATATAATGAAAATAAAGTTACCCAGTTTACTTAACTCAGGAGTTAAAGAGTCCTGCTAATTTAGTAACTAAGTTATATTACTTTGTTGAACAGATTTCTGTTGAAGCCAAGAAGTTATTGTAGAGATCAAGGCGCAGCCTTTCCAGCTCAGTCACAGATTTCCTGTGTGTGTTTGGAAAACTAGACTGAAATCCTAGCACCATATCAAAACTTCCATTTCTTTTAATAGTGCTAAGATTTCACCCTTAATCTCTTTGTCCCTCAGTTCCTTTCCTACAACCTATGTTTGCTTGCCTACTTACATTATAAATTTTAAAGGGCAGAGACAGTTTCTTGCTAATGTACTGGGGTTGAAATTCTGGTTGGAGCTTTTAGGCACTATTTAAGTATAACATAAAACTTTGAATAAATTATAATATGTCAGTAGTTCTGAATGCCATTATTTGAGTATGTTCTCAGATGTGTTATTCTTAACCAAAATTGTTATACATTTTATATCAGTCTAAGAGATGTGACTAGTGCAACTATTTCATTTTTTATTATTATTTTTATTTTTAAAGCATATCAATGTATTTGCATTCATTTCTCCTTTCTGTTATCTTCCTTTTATCTTTTTGTTTGTGACAGTCAATTTCTTTCCCCACTTAAAAAAGTATGTTTAAAATTAGAAAAAAATAAACCATATATATCAACCTTTGGGGCTGCTGGTCTAAGTAAAATTGGTATTACTTTTTTCTTCAACAGAGAAAAAGCAGGCATTTTGTAAGCATGCTAGAGTTTTACTGGGTGTAAAATAATAATAATAATAATACAAAAGCAATAAAAACAAATAAACAACATAACCAAACAAAAACAACAACAAAAACCAACCAACCAACTAAATCTACTTGTTTTTCCATAGAAAAAAGTCTGAGACACCAGGAGGCATTTGTTTAGAATTGGCCATGGGTCAAAATCTAAGGACTACCGTGTTTTCTTCACAGTGCACTCTAATAGAACAAGATAGCACTAGAAAATGTTTTAGAATAATAAAATAAAATAAAATAAAATAAAATAAAATAAAATAAAATAAAATAAAATAAAATAAAATAAAATAAAATAAAATAATAAAATAATAAAATAATAATAATAATAATAATAATAATAATAATAATAATAAAGTGTCTGACTTTTACCCGTACATTATTGGAAAAGGGTATTTGCCTTGTCTTTATAGAAAATCGATCCTTAGGATTGGCTTTGATTCACTGTATAGTTCTTTTGTACTCATGGTTTATGTTGTCATTGGTTTTAAGGTGTAAAAATATATTAACAGGAAGATATTGTAAACAGGATGAAGTTTGGAGTTCGTGAGGACTCTTGGCTATTTGCTGAGAACCTGACAGGAGCAACTTACAGACTGAAATATTTACAAATAAGAAGAAATTGTTAACTGTGTGTTTCGCTCAACACTCTCGGTCTGGATACATTAGATAAATCACAATTTAGAGGAAAATAAAATAGTGTCTGTTTTTCTACATTGATCACAAAGTCAAAATATCTCACTTATCTGGATGTCTAAACTAGAAACTTTAGAAAAAAATAGAACTAGAAAAACTAAACTGAAAACTAGATGAAACTTTACCTAAGGGTCCTTTGGATCAAGTCTTAAGATATTGCATTCTAGTGCCATAGCATATCTTCAATTTTTAAACACAGTTTTTCACTGATTTTGAAAAGTTGTAGTTGTTGTTGTTATTGTTTGTTTGTTTGTTTTTTTGTTTAACAAATTATTGTGCTTGTTCATACACATGCTCTTAACTACCAAAGGGAGGCTTATAAATCTGGAGACTGACAGAGCAAGCTCAACATTCTAACAACTCTTCTCATCAAGAGCATTCCTAAAACATGCTACACTTGAGCATGGTTCTCAGCAAATAGCCAAGAGTCCTCACAAACTCCAAACTGATGCTGGCTGACTGAAAGACTTTATCTAATTCTAGTCTTTTTATTTTAGGAAATTATTTCCTTTATTAGCTTTTGGATGAAGTAAATAAAGAGGATATTCATGATTTTGTTTTCGGTATTGTCTGGAAGAGGCTGTCCAGGGAAGTGGTGGAGTCTCTGTCCTTGGAAGTATGTAAGAGACATGTGGATGTGACACTAAGGGACATCATTTAGTGATGGGACCTGATAGGTCTCGTTGATGGTTGGATTTGATGATTTTGAAGATCTTTCCCAATCCAGATAAATCTATGAGAAGCCTTTCCAGCAAAATGAAAAGTAAACAGTTTCTGATTTAAATATGTTTATTATCCTGTAGCACCTCTCTCTGTGCCACTTACTTGTGGATATGTTGCAAATGCAATTCACATTGTTAACTTAGTATGTTTTTAGCTCAAGAAAGCACTTATGTGTGTGTTTAACTTTAAATCCTATTGTCTTTGTGATCTCCTGTACTGGGAATGTTGTGAAGAACAATTTTTATTCTTTTTCCTTATTAACAATTTCTTAGATTTGAGATAATAAATACACTTTAAAAATCTGCATAAAGTAAAAGAAATTAAAGATAAATAGGTGACAGAAGACATGGTAGCAAAAATATGCTTCTTTGGATGAAAGGAAATTTTCCATTTCCTAAAATGGGGTAATTTTCTACAGCTAATAACAGACAGTTATGCCATTATTTATTTATTTATTTATTTATTATTTATTTATTTATTTTTACTAAGTTTCTGGAAGAAATTTAGAGCAAAATTAGAGATACATATGAATGATAGATTACCTCCAAATTTTAAATGTTGTAACTAAAAGAATGAAATATTTTCAGGATGCTCAAGAAAGAGAACAGCAGAGTTATGATGTGGGAAACTGTTCTGTAATTATTGTAAGGTCAGTTCAATAATAAAAAATGAAGAAGAGTTTTGCAGAAACTTTTTAAGTGAGACAACATAGTAGAATTATTGCATCATGAAAATGAAATTACTTTGATTTCAAGGCATTTAGAGGAGATACAGAATTTGTCCTGTTAAGCTCAGAAGAGCTAAGCAGGCTGCAAGTCACAGAAGAAATGGGGCCTACAAATATATTTCCCAATACAGTAAGGCCTGTATATAAAACAGTTCATTCGTAATTCTGTATGAAATAGTGTAGCTTTTTGTTGTGTCCAATGAGAGGTAGAGTAATATAGAATTGTTGGACAAACAAATTGGTTTCTGTGTTAAGGATCTCTACACAATTTGACCACTGGGATATACTAGAGAAGTTAAATTAGACTTTTCCTCTTTCTTTGTCTAATGACAAGATTTAATAAATTTGATGCAAAGATGTGTGGTTATGTTTTCCATTTTCATGTTCACAAAAGCAAACCAGTCAAGTGTCACATATGACCCTAAATAAATTCCTCAGAAAAACAGAATATATATTTAAATTAATTGGTGTTTGGCTAAAAAAGTACCCTCTTATTTGTTTCACCAAGTGAATTACTCACATTTATGGACTGAAATAAAAACTAAAATAAAGGATTCCTGGAGACAGATAATTTTCTTTCAAAGGAGAGTCTTTTGCAAAGTCTGTTTTGCCTGTTGCAAAGTATTTTTACATTTCTTCTTCAAAATGTCAGCCCCAGCCCTCTGGTGCCACAGTCAGTAAAACCAGGGTAAAACCAGCAGTGCTATGAATTTAATGGAAGTCCCATTTGTATTGGAGAATCACTTCTGAAGTGAATGCAAGAGTGTAATCCAAACAAGACTACACACCCCCTCACCATCACCATGTTGGCTGTGATCACTTTGTGATCAATACTACTGCAGCAAGTTTCACAAAGATTTTCTCCTAGATTATTTCAAGCACACTTCACCAAGGGGCCATGATGGCATCATAAAACCAGAGGCTTGTGCTGGAGCCTACAAAACTCCAGAAAAGGAAACAAAACAAATCGCCCAACAAAGAAGACAACTTTCTTTATCTGAGAATTATCTAAGTCATTTTCATGAAACCTGGAATGGTATTCTTATTTTCTTTCTGATCTTGACAATTCACTCATAAATATTGTCTTATAACTAGTTCTTAATTGGAAGAGTAGCTAGAAGAGAAGGAAAGGTAGAATAAGTGAATAGAAAGGGCAAAGAAAAGAGGAAGAGAAGGAAGAAAGAAGATATTAATTATGCACAGATGAATCATTTTTTGAGACATTAAATCATTTTTGAATCATTTTTTGATGAATCATTTTATAGACATTTGTATATGTATATGTATATGTACATATGTATATGTATTTGTATAATGGTTCACAAGACTCCCTTTGACCATGAATTTTGTGTCTTGGGTCCTAAAATCTGCTTGCAAGGAGTAATGAAAGGAAGAAAGGAGGGAAGGAAGGAAGGAAGGAAGGAAGGAAGGAAGGAAGGAAGGAAGGAAGGAAGGAAGGAAGGAAGGAAGGAAGGAAGGAAGGAAGGAAGGAAGGAAGGAAGGAAGGAAGGAAGGAAGGAAGGAAGGAAGGAAGGAAGGAAGGAAGGAAGGAAGGAAGGAAGGAAGGAAGGAAGGAAGGAAGGAGGGAAGAAAAAGGAAGGGAGGAAGGGAGGAAGGAAGGGAGGGAGGAAGGGAGGAAGGGAGGAAGGGAGGAAGGGAGGAAGGGAGGAAGGGAGGGAGGGAGGAAGGGAGGGAGGAAGGGAGGGAGGAAGGGAGGAAGGAAGGGAGGGAGGGAGGAAGGAAGGAAGGAAGGAAGGAAGGAAGGAAGGAAGGAAGGAAGGAAGGAAGGAAGGAAGGAAGGAAGGAAGGAAGGAAGGAAGGAAGGAAGGAAGGAAGGAAGGAAGGAAGGAAGGAAGGAAGGAAGGGAGGAAGGGAGGAAGGGAGGAAGGGAGGAAGGGAGGAAGGGAGGAAGGGAGGAAGGGAGGAAGGGAGGAAGGGAGGAAGGGAAGGAAGGAAGGAAGGAAGGAAGGAAGGAAGGAAGGAAGGAAGGAAGGAAGGAAGGAAGGAAGGAAGGAAGGAAGGAAGGAAGGAAGGAAGGAAGGAAGGAAGGAAGGAAGGAAGGGAGGAAGGGAGGGAGGAAGGAAGGGAGGGAGGAAGGAAGGGAGGGAGGAAGGAAGGGAGGGAGGGAGGAAGGAAGGGAGGGAGGAAGGAAGGAAGAAAAGAAGAAAGAAAGAAAGAAAGAAAGAAAGAAAGAAAGAAAGAAAGAAAGAAAGAAAGAAAGAAAGAAAGAAAGAAAGAAAGAAAGAAAGAAAGAAAGAAAGAAAGAAAGAGAAAGAAAGAAAGAAAGAAAGAAAGAAAGAAAGAAAGAAAGAAAGAAAGAAAGAAAGAAAGAAAGAAAGAAAGAAAGAAAGAAAGAAAGAAAGAAAGAAAGAAAGAAAGAAAGAAAGAAAAAGAAAGAAAGAAAGAAATAAAAAGAAAGAAAGAAAGAAAGAAAGAAAGAAAGAAGCAGACCAAGAAGGATTGTTTAAGGTAAGGTCATCACCAACAGTAGATACACTCCTTGAATAGCCAGGTGCAAGGACAAATCACCTGATCGATCCTATTAAAAATAAATAAATAAAAGAATTACCTGGTCGATCTTACATAATCATTTGTATTCTGACCAGTCCTGCATTTCATGTGTCCCTGGCCACATCTTGACAGCTGCATATCTCTTGGTTGATTATAAATTGTCAGCAGAGATAAAAGGGATTTTTGATAAGCTAATAACTGACCTATCTGTGGACCTTCAATCATATCCTCTGACAGCAGAGTACAAGGATAGTAAGACACTCTGAGATATTATGGTTTTCCAAAATGACTTCATTATATTGCCTAGGATTTCTGCCCTAAGGTCTTTGGAAAAAGATGGTAAGTGACTTCTGGATGGTCATAGAAAAATCATCTTTTTATAATTTCTGCTGGACACATACATGCACTATATTAAGGTTTAACCGAAGTGCCAATTTGTCTCTTCAGGGGTTATGGAGACTGAGTGAGAGAGGTGATCATCAGGACTACATCCAACATCAAAGGAATCACTGGTTTATCCTTTCACCAATTCTTTGGAAAGACCCAGAAGGATTTCATTGCTATGTAGGGTCCAAACCGACAGTAAGAAAAACAGTAGGAATTCAGCTGTCCATTACTAGACTGCATCTGCCCCTGCTTTAGTCTTGGCTTTGTTTGTTTAGCATGTCTCAAGAACAAAGCACAAAAAATAAAAATAAAAATTAAAAAAATGGAAAATAAAATGTCAGACTACAAAATTAAAATTCAGCTACTTGAGCTCTGAATCATGCCTACAAGTAAAAGAAATCAGATAAATAGAGTTTGCTGTAATGTAGCCCATCGAGTGTTTCTCCTTCATGCTGTATTTCTGGAAAGATTTCTATTTCCCAGGGATATATGTAAAAATTAACAGTATAATATGGGGAAATGAGAAGAAAGAACTGAATATATTTTTTTTCTATGATCATATGTAGGGTGTTTTTTTTGTTTTTGCTTTTGTTTGTTTGTTTTTATTTTTTTCCTCTCTTACCCCTCCCTCCCCCCTCCACCCCCCCCCCCCCCATCCTCCCTTCCCCAACACCACCTTTCTAGTGAGACTATAGGAGTAAAAACTGTACACACAAATTCTGGTATTAAGTCTGTACTATATTTTTATAGCTTCCTTGACATTCCTGTCTCTCAAGAACAAAAAGGACATCTAGTCTGAAATCTTATACCATGTAGGCAATAGAGTTTCTCCTACAAACTGTGGTGCCAGTCCAAAAAAAAAAAAAAAAAAAAAATCTGTGCAGAAGAAAAATAACCAAGAAGTGCAGTGTTAGTGTCAAACTTGGAGAAGTTGTTCTAGTCCTTGCTACTCCCTAGACCTCCTGGTGAAGGTCATTTGACCATACATTGCCTTAGGTCTTCATGTGCATTATGCAGAGATTCAAAGTTGCATTTCTGGAGTTGTATATGAAAGGTATATTTTAAAAGGCATTGCTTATTGTGAGGTAATTTTTTTTTTTAATTATTATTGAGTATATTACTCAGCAGTGGTAACCTAATCCCAGAAGTAGTACATACTCATTAGCCCGTCCCTGAAATCAGTCTAATTAGACTTGAAGATAAAAGGTGACTTAGTTTTCATGACTTCCAGAATGCAAGCTAACACATGAAGTAAACCAGTTTATTTGTAGCTAGCTAACTTAGCTAGGTATGCAAACTGAACTTCTGATACAATATTAATGCATCACACAAATCATGAAAGGAGGATTATATGAGAAACTCAGAGCAGCCTAGAACTATTTCATGCTTTAGGAAAGCATGTAGTTTTAACGAAAAAACTTTAAATAATGAAAAAATCACCTTAGCATCCTTGTAGGTTATTCCAATTGTTAAAAATTCATCTTAAGTAATGTGAAGTAAAATTAATATTACTCAAATACTTGATACTAATTGATGAATATTAAGTGAAATTAATTACATTTAATTAAGGCTAATTACTAGTTAATGTACTGGTTAAACCTCCTACAGTAGCTTCAGGTTTTATCATTTCATTATTTTTTCAGAAATTTATTTTCAAACCTGAATGAACTTTATCAGTTCTGTTGTTCTGGAAGATCGCATTTCTCTTCTCACTTGTGACTCCCATAGTTATGAGTGAATCCCATACAAAAGTAAACACAGAATATTTTATAATCAGTTTTCCATGAAAAGCAATCAATTCCTTGATCTTTCCTTCCTAAATTCCTAAATTCATCTCAGTGGAATTTAGTCCTCATGCATTTTTAGACTGATTGCATGAATTTCATATAAGCAATAAAAATTAAAATCCACAAGCTATTATTGTTTTTAGCATTACTAGTATGATGTTTTACCATTAGAAATGAAATTTCCCATAGCTTTAGGCATACATGAAGTAATTTATCTGGTACATAATCTAATAATTTAGACCTCGCCTACTAATGCTTCATGAATACAGCATCCAACCAACTGTAAGATTTCACTGGAAAATCAACCACGTGTAGCAGTTAATTATATTTCGTATTTTCTTCCCATCTGTAATAAATTCTTAATTTAGAGTTCTACACAAACTATAAAGCTTTATTTCGGTCTTCTCCCCCTTTCCATGTTTTTAAAGTTGTTATTTTTGCCCCCAGTACGTGGCATATAAGCACATGGGAAAGCACTTCTTTTTTTTTTTTTCGTATTAGATGCAACATGGCAGCAGGGGTGGGGGTTAAATGTATAATTCTAAGTCATATTGAGTGAGGGGAGTCATATAATGTTCCATTCTCTTTTCACTCAAAGGTTATTTACAAGGTTTCTGATGAAAAAAGGAGAACTTCATCTCTGAACAACCCAATCAAAATGCCTTTTATTCTGAAATGCCCTAAGGCTGTCAAAAAGGACCTTGACTGGCATCTGGAATGAGCCATTATCCTGGCAATGGTTTGGTGTATCCCAGGATGGTAGGTATTAGCATATCCCTGGATAGTAGAAGTTATCATATGCCTTAGTAGCACAACTTGCAGATTTTGGATTGTGTTCATGAGAACAGATTTTTCCAACAAGTAACTTGCCAAAGGCTTGATATAAAAAGTACTTATGCCTAATGTCTGTCATTCCATCTATGCCAGTTCATTCTTCCTGGGCTGGACTGGATCCACCCTGGCACCTGAAATGGAGTAAACAAAGTCACTAGCTACTGAAGACTTTGATGTGACCTGTGTTATTTTTCCAGGCAGTTGTCATAAGGATGGTGACTTTATGCACTGTATCATGGCTGACCAGAGGTCTGGGATCGCCTTACATTTTTATACAGCTGTTCATCTCAAAATACTTCAAAATCACTTAAAATTTGAATATATCCTGAAATTGTCATCTGTAAAAGAACACAGATGCTTGTAAGACTTCAGTTGATCAATGGGTATAAATGCATCCTGAACTTTAGAGCGTATATTTGCATGCTTTAAAGCACATAGTCGTACACATAACTGGGATGTAAAAACCCATTTGACATTCCATAACATATCAGATTAATGAATTCGAAACCAAAGCAATTCTGCCAAGATGGTGAGAAATTTTATGTTTGCAGTAAAGGGTTGGTGAGGGGAGGGGATGGACAGTGGGACAGACAGATCTATCTATTTCAGAGATCAAATTATTCTTATGGTCCACAGGAAACTTTAATTTATTTATTTTTTTGTCCTTCAGAAAGGGACCTCTTCGTGTTCATTGAAACAGACAAATCTGTCTGTTTGCTCACTGTAGTTATAAATGTTCTTGTTCTCTACATAAACCTGAAGGTTTTGGTGTTTGCTAGAACTTTTTGGTGATGTACATATAGAAAAAAAATGGCATACGGGAGAAAAACAAAACAAAACAAACCATAAAAACATAACAACAACCACAAGAAATGTCTGATTATATTAGAATGCTTTTTGCACAAGATGATTCACAGGGAGTTCAGTGACATTGTTCATTATATAAGGTGCTGCACTACCTGAGGAGAGTGTCACGATTATCTTGCAAAGACGTATTCTGTTTAGGTTTGATTTAGTTTGTGAGTTTGTGTTGCCTTTTTTTTTTTTTTTTCCTTTTTTTTTTTCCTGGTTCTTTATTACAGAATCTGTGAAGAAAAAATAAAAGGTATCAGTGACTTCAACATAGCGGGGATTTTACCAATAGTATGTAATAAAGCCACAGATTAGATCATTGTTCAAACAGAAATCCCATGTACGTTTGTTGATTCCTTTGAGACTGATATTCATAATCTCTTGACTCTCTTTCAATAAGGTTAGGAGTTTAGCTCAATATTATTCCAGCTGGAGAAAGATACCTTCATAAAGAGAATCTGATTGCCTGTAACAGACTGCATGTTTTTCACCTACATGGTTTCCTTTTTCTTTCTTATCTGTCTTTCATTTCAACTTTTTTTGAGGAAAAAAAAAAAAATAAACAACAGAGAAATATTGGTGTAAATTTGAGACTTATTTTGTTTTCCCAGAAAGTATGTCCTTTTACATACCTTCTACATATAGCCTATGAAATCTAATATGGATGATACTTCTTTCCCCTCTCCCCCCCCCAAAAAAAAAAAAAAATTTTTGGTCTTTTGATCAGAAAAATTCTTTACTATTATCACGGTAATATCTTCCAATAAATATTTACACTGCTTGATTTTGATTACAAACTCTAAAATTCGAATTTGTCCATATTCTGTTAGGATATATGATGTTGTAATCAGGATAATTTAGGGAATGATCTTGCAAAGTGTTCTCTCTAGCATCTTTGTTTACCCAAATATTTCTGTTAAGTTAATGAGTATCTCTGAGAGTGACCTTAGAAATGCAATAAAATACTGTTGTTAAAGTCAATAGTAAAATTTGTACTGACTTCATTGGAATCATGAGCTTTTCCCACGACTCCTGTGTTTGTAGTTGATTAAAACTCCCAAGGACCAGATTTTTGATGAGTAGAGTAGCATTGGGAAAGTCAATAGACCTCTACGGACTTGCATCTTCTGGGTCTTTGAGCAAAATGCTCGACAGAAAATGCATAGAAATGCTGAACTGCATATGATGAAAAATTTTCCCCAAAAAATCACCTCAGGTAGATTGCTACAGTACAAAATGATGAGGTCTTAATGTCTTAGCATCACAGAACCCTGAAATCTCTCCTGCTCTGCCAAGAATTGCATTTTTACTGTTCAGTATAGAGTGCTGATCGTACTACTGGTCCAGCTTGGCAGGAGCACGTTCCATGCAGAGCAACGAAAACTCCAGCAACTCCAAGCCATACCAGAGGCAGAAACTGTTGTGCAAGTAATAGTTATTTGCTGCTCTCCATTAAACCAGTCCCTCTTCATGTTTATTTTTCAGATTTTCATCATTTAGCTGGAAACCTTTAATGTCAGATATCCATCTCAGAATTCTTGTGGGTTTTGTTTGTTTGATGGGGAGAGGGAGGATTGGTGGTGGTGGTGGGGGTTGTTTGTTTGTTTGTTTGTTTGTTTATAATTAGGACAGTCCTTATTTTTTAAAGTTCATACTGATTTGCTTGCTTGCACTATATCCTTGTTATTTCTTCATGTATTTTCATAAAGCAATATTTTTCATATGACAAATGAGGTTATTCTCTGGAACAACTGAGTTGTTATTCCCATTTCACTCTCCCATTTGATACCAAACAATTTCAATTAAAATTTTATGTGGCAGTAGTTCCCTGGTGAAAGTGACTCCAAGAATGGGATTTATTTCATGTAAAGCCATCTGAATGCTTTATGGGGTGTCTAGGTGACTAATCTTCATTAAACATATAAATTAACTTTTAGGAGGCTATACCTACAAGACACTGTGCTATATTATGTCCTTACTAGAAGTTTTAAAAAGTTCCCTGGAATATTGTTGAACTAATGAAGCTTTTGACCCCACTTCCAAATGGAAGACACAATGTAAACATATCATGTTGCATTGCATATTTACTCACATCACAGTCAGCTGCTTGAAAACACCAGATATCTTGGCAGGAATGATGAAATCTCTTATTATGCTGTTTTTGTGGTGGATTTTATTTCTGTTTTTCTTTGTTGTTGTTGTTTGCTTGTTTTGGTTTGTTTTCTTAAGAGAGAGACAGAGAGAGTGAGAGAGAGAACTCTCATTAGGCAGATTGATGAAAATTCTGGCCAATAATAGATTAAATAAGCTTTCTGTTCAGCAATAATTCCTAATACTAAGTGAGACCACAGGGAGCAGGTATACCCAATATTGAAGGTTGATAAATAAATACATTTACTGCTCAAAAAATCTTCAGGAGGAAGCCTGTCTCTTTTCCTTCCACTTTATTTTAACAGGTTTCGGAATGCACTGCAAATTTTTGCATCTGGAGAAAAAAACATTGAAATCTGTGCTTCTGATAATTCTCTTATAGTGTGAGTAAGATCTGGTTTTGCAGTGACAAATTCTTCAATTGAGTTTTGTATAATAATTTTTATTATTTTTTTCCTTTAAAAATAAATAAATAAGCAAATAGCTTGCTGTTCTTACTGTTCATGCAAGATTACCTGCACAGAATATTTGAGGATTTTAGCATTGGATCTCAAGTCTTGGTCATGTGAACTGAGAAAATAATGCTGTTAGCTGTAGCAACTTGAAGTACTTGCTGTCAGTCAGAAAGATTGTTCCACAAGAAATGTGTTCCAAGAAATCCACATAAAAAAATCTTTGAAGGACTGGTACTTTGAGATAAATGACAGCCAGGGATATACTTCTGAGCCTGTACTTAATGTCCCCAAATGGAATCGTGCTTGTACTTTACCAACTGGTGTTTTCAAAAGATGGACAAAGGAAGCTGGTCAACCAAGAACAAGGATAAAAAGTGGTTGGATGATTTTTTGTTTGTTTGTTTGTTTGTTCTTCATGATTTTTTTTTTGGGGGGGGGGGCTGTACTTTCTCAGATAAAGTCTTCACTGCTGACATTTGCTAGCTTCCACCTTACACAACTTAACAGGAAGTTGGTTTGTGAGGTGTCCTTTCTCATGAAGCAATTTCTTCTTTTGTTCATCCCAGTTCAGAAGCAATGACCTTCAGATGGAAGGAATGGAAAATACACAAGCTTGTATTCCTCTTATAAATTCTTTTTGTGATGAAATTGTTTGCTTCTCAGTCACTCATTGATGCTCTGCTGCTGTGGATATAATTTGCCCAGCAAGAAGTCTTACAGAAGATATAAACAAAAAAAATATATTTGGGTTCCAGTGAAAGCAGGAATTTCCAAACTTTCAGCAGAAATAAAATAAAAAATGAATATCGTTAACACATTCATATATTCACATTTGCAATTACTCTGTAATCTTCTCTACTACTCATTTATGTTCACCTGCATCAAAACAACACACTGATATTGAACCTCAGCCAAAAAATATGTGGCGTAAGTTCACCTTCTGACATGGGTATCTACAAGGGGTTATTTTACATTAGAGCACTGTGGAATAGACCCAGCTATACATCCCCCCTCCAAAACTGGAAATTAACTCATTGATAAATATTAAAAGATATTGATATGTGGTGCTGTGGGGCCTTGATAGAGAACTGAGAGGCCTTTTACATTCTAGCCCTGTGCTCCTACTTTCAATTAAAAATAAAAATCTTGCTCAAGCCAGGGAGATGATATTTCAACCAGGTTTCTCCACTTGAAGTCAGTTTCTAAGCAGAGTCTCAGTTGCCTTAAAGCCTCAGGGCACCGTTCTTTGAGGATCATTGGTTGATTTATACAAAACAGTTCATTGCTATAAATCAAAAAGCCAAAATGTATGTTGATTTACCCTGGGCTGTTGTTTACAGGAATGAGACAGCTTTCTCTGGTCTGAAATAATCTCTGAAAAGTGAGTCTTTGCAAACTCTAGCTTTGTATCTATGAATAAGGAGAACAAGAGCATGACACGTTTACACTTTTAAAATAGGTTACAAGGAAAGTCACCCTGCATTATCCCTATTTTTTATTTTTCTTTTAACATTCAGAGAACAATCTAGGTACTAAGTTTGTTACATAAGTTTTATATAAGCTTTTAAAATAATACGCAGAAAACTGATTTTCCTGTAATTTGGGCAATGTTTTATTTATTCAGTGTAAATATTCCCCTGAAATATAGAAAAGCAGAAAGTAAGAGCAATTTGCCAGTGTATAAGAGCTGAAAGTGAAATCAACCATTAACAACAGTGAATCCAACCATGAAGAAAATTGATGGGGTAGTAGATATTTAGGGTAAGACTCATCTCACTTAATTTTATCTGTCTAAAAGTTAAGCATCAAATATAAGCTGTGATTCTAGACTCTGTAGTTGAAGGAGATAAACAGGCACTGGAAAAGGGTGACTGATCATCTCCTCCTCCCTGCTCCCTCCCCCCCCCCCCCCCCCCCCCCCCAAATTCTATCACTTTTTTTTGTTGTTGATGAATTTGTTGTTCATGAATTTTGTCGTTCATCTGGAAGTTACCTTCTTTCTCTTCTGAGTGCAGAGGGTATCAATGCTCAGCTTAAACTGCCTGCCTTATGTTCAGATAGACAAAATTTAGAGGGGTGAACACCATACTTAGGGGTTGATTTAATTTGTTATAGTTTACTTTTTTTTTTTTTTTCACTTACTATAATAGCATATTTAACTGACTGATTCTGATACCGCATTAGGTGAACTTCTGGTTGCAGCTTTTAGACTTTCCCTAGCAATCCTGTATATGCTGTATAATAAGAAATATTTCATTAAAACAAGACCCTTTGAATGTCAAAAAGTTTCCTTGGTTCTGTTTAATAACATAAGGTTTGGGTTTCTGACAGATCCCAGATTCCTTCTTTGCTAGGAATTTGATGATGAACATGTACAGCTCTATCTGGTATCAAAAGGAATTTCAGAAAGGAAGAAGTTCCTCCACTTCTTTTACTTCTGATTTTTATGGCATCAAGAGAAGGGCTGCCTGTTACAAAATACAAGATACTGAGCTGAAATAGAGATAACAAGAGGTTTAATATGGAAGAATGGTCTCTTGCTGTTAACTATGATCATGTGAATGCAGTCTCTGCCTCATTAAGTATTCAAATCCCTTGACAAATGCTGGCATATTTGCTGCATGCCCTGATTTCTTATACCCTTTCTACAAATGCCTGCTGTTAACTGTTGTGAAATTATAATCCCTAGGCTTGATGGTCTAGACCATCATATTTTTATAGAGCTAAAACATAAACACACGTGCATGCACACAAACAAGCTTAAAAAATAATAAAAATAAATAAATAACCCACTCTATAAGTGTCAATCATTATGCCACTTCTTTTCTCTTAAATATTAAAAATGACAACTACTGAGGTATTGTTATAGAGGGATAGAAACAAAATATGGTAGCTCATGGGGAAAACAAAAACCAAAACCTAAATATTGGAGTAACAATTTATCTACCTGTGTTTTTCAAATTTTACTGGAAATTTACTGTTTCTGTTAATTGTAGTCCTTTTTCGTTTTTCTCTGAAGCATTTGGAGCTAATTCAGACTGATGAAGGAACCAGATGAATGTGCTGTGATATCCTCTAGTACAACCAGAGCTTTCTAAAACACTTCTAGAGCACTCCTCATGTTATAACTGTGGACTTACTTTCAAAAAAGGAGCAAGAGATTAAAAAGCACCCTCTCAGTGAACAAGCTTTTCCCGATATCCAATCTGAACTTCCCCTGAAACATTTTCACCTCATTCCTTCAGGTACAACTGCGGGTCACCAGAGAAAAGAGATCAATCAGTGCCTCTCCCTCTGGTCTCCCTCATGAGGAAGTTGCAGACAGATCTTGCAATTGTTGTAGACAAATCCTCTTGCATTCCACCAGAAGATGTTTAGTACTTAGAAATCCTCAGGTAAGTGGTTCATTCTTGGGAATATATTGTACACAGTCATAAATTCAGGGGAAGGTTATGCCAGTGTTTTCCTACTCCACAACCAGGGAAGCATTCATGGTATCAAGTTGTAGAATCAGTGGTGTCAGGAAGAAGAAGAGATGTACATATGCATTAACTAATGCATTATTAATTATATTAATATATATATAATATTAATATAATTAATGAAATATATTAATATAATTAATAACTGCATACTGGTCCTGCTGTCTTTTTCCATTTGTGGCATGAACCTCATGCACCAACACCTCAACATCAGGTTTTGGACATCACTGAAGAAATATTCTTTTATATGATCAGACAGCCACGTCAAATCACTCCAGGCAACTCTATGGTAAAAGCTTGTATTTCTTAATGAATATTTGAAATTTTCCTAACTTTCCTAGAAAGTTATGAATCCATTCTGAGGACTTCTTAGATGTATCTTTATCTACAAGCTTACTCTTTCCAGATGTTCCCTCAGCTCCTCACACTGACTAGTAAAGCAAACCAGACACGCAAAAAATAACTGAACAGTCTTTTGTACTTTAACCTGGAAGAAAAATTCTTCTCTCTACCAAGCCTGTAACTTGATGTAACCATGAGAACAAAAGACATAGCTGTAAACCATGCACCCGAGAACTTCTAAATCTGGAATAAAGTTTGATCAATAGGATAAAGCAAATAGATTTGCTCATGTATTAGGAAAAACAAGACAAAACAAACAAACGAACAAAACATGAAGAAGAAGAAGAAAGAAGAAGAAGAAGAAGAAGAAAAAGAAGAAGAAGAAGAAGAAGAAGAAAAAAAAAAAGAAAAAGAAGAAGAAGAAGAAGAAGAAGAGGAAGGAGGGAGAGGGATAGGGATAGGGAGAGGGAGAGGGAGAGGGAGAGGGAGAGGGAGAGGGAGAGGGAGAGGGAGAGGGAGAGGGAGAGGGAGAGGGAGAGGAAGAGGAAGAGGAAGAGGAAGAGGAAGAGGAAGAGGAAGAGGAAGAGGAAGAGGAAGCTGTCACTGAGCACATTCTGCAGGCCTCTCTCTTAAACAAGTGAATTGTGAATAATAGTATATTTTGGGACAACATAGTCAAATTATGACTATATACCACCCCCTCACCCCACCCCGAAGAATCATTTAAATGTACAGCACCACACATCCCCACTTAGACAATATGAGTGAGGTTTCCATCAACAATTGCAGTGATATTCTTCTTGTCCCTTTTGTGTCAGCAGCAATACATGCCATATAGAAAAAGCTTTGTTTGATGGCATTATGCAAAAATAACTATAGATTTTTATTTATTTATTTATTCATTTATTTATTTTCTGGCTTGTCAAGTCAAACTCAGGGTAGTTGATTAAACTTTGTATCCTCTGTGCTTTCCTCTACAGCTGCCTAAACTATTATTCAGGATCCTTGTGCAAGTAACCTTTTTTCTGACAATTTAGGGAAATGTTCCCTTATTCCCTTACTCAGGTATAGACCTTTAAGCAGCAGATACTTGATTCACACAGATTTGGAGAAGGACTATAAGGAGTGGGAATTATGTAATTTTGTTTGCTTTTGTGTTTGCATCTATGTGTTCTTGGCTATTTTCCCCACAAGTTTTTTCTGCACAGAAGAATATGATAAAGCCCTACGTTCCTCAGACTTCCCCCATCTTGCTGTGTCCAGAAGGGGAGTCTGGGATACAAGTAGTAATCCTGAGAGGTATTCAACATCTCTTACCAACATAAGAAAGCCTCAACTCCCAGTGACTTGCTCCCAGCAAGTAATTTACAACAGTGAGTCTGGAGAGCTCAGATGAACCTGAACAACCAGGAAATTTAAGGAAATCACCAGGCTACAGACCAGGATTTCCACCAGCCACTGTTTTTTTTTTTCTTATCTGAGGAAGAGAAATAGCTTAGAATCAAAAGGAGAGAAAGAAAATAGTGAGAAATAACGTATTGTGAAATCTGAAATACCAAAGGTCTCATCAGATTTCTGCAGCCTCAAGGAAAAGCTGTTCAGATTTAAGAGTTTACTTCAATCCAGGACAGAGCTAAGCTCTTAACCTCTCAGGTGAACCTTTCCCCTAACCCTCTAGAGCCCCCCAAACAAACATAGATGGACCTTTCAGTTCCCTCAAATCAGATCTGCCTTTGCCTTTGCAATATCTGTTAAGATGAATAGGGTTCCCTAACAATGCTGCAGCAGTGGTGAGGCAGCACATTTGTCAAACAGCAGATCCTAAGCTCCAAGCCTATCTGGATAGACGACAACAATCGTAGTTGTTGTTTAACGTATCTATTATGGTAGTGCCTAAATGGCTCGGCCAGCCTGGGACTCTGCCAAGGTCAGCGTTGTATATACTAAAGCACAAATAATAGTCCAGCACATATACAATCTGTAACACTAAGGTAAATCAGGAGCATAAAGAAATTATGACTTATGAGGTAGCATTAAACTGTGTGGTATTCATCTGAGTGACTCTTATCATGAAACCTTGGCTCTGTAAAATTCACTAGGGGAGTAAAACCTACATCCATGAAGCCTAAATAATATCTTTCCATTTAATGACTCTGGCATCCAAACAAACTATATAAGGTCATCTAACATCACCAGCATTAATGATGAAATCTCCCATAGCACGTACAATTCTCCAGTCATCATAGAAATGCATTGCAAACATAGTGTTGTGAGCTTATAGTGCTTAGCACAATAGGATGCTGCTGCACAGAGGGACAGCTGACAACAGTATTATTGGCAATTAGTTATTCTGTACTGGCTGAAATAATTTCTTTATCTTATGTAACATCATAATCACGTTATTCTTGCAAGGGTGGAGGCAGGAGATAACACAGGCATTGTTTTAGGACATGCAATTTTAAATTATGGATGAGATATCCTACTTGATTCAGCTGATATTCAGCCAAAATCCATGCACACACAATCTTCCATAATAACTATATTTACCACAACTAGAATGGAATTCAAGTCATTCAGTGCGTAGCCCTAATAATAAACCTATATGACTAGGGTCTGCTTCTTCAACATTATTTCCACCTAATTTATAATCAAGATGTTCAATTAATAATTTCAGCTCTTTATGCAGTGTTAAGTCAGCTGAAAAGCCTGTGATTTTTTTCCACTTTTAATTTTTCACAATGCTGAGGAATGCATAATAACCCAGAAGAACAAGGATGCAAGGAAAGAAACAATTATTAACAGACTAATGGGAAAAAGAAAAGGTTCAAAAAGAAAAGCTGGAAAGTTGATTGAGTTTCACATCAAATGTAAATGCACTAAATGTTTCCAGAATAAAAGGCAGCAAAGCCTACAGTGCATTTCCACAGATATTAGACCCTCCTTGTGAATGACAGCTTAGATGAGATTTGTCTTGGCCAAGCAGCTATGCACTTTATATGTGCTTCTCTCACATTTACTTGTTTTTCACAGGTACAACTGCACAAATGCTGAACTAGTTGCATGAGATGCTTGAATGTGAAGGATAGCTAGATCATAGGAAACCATTTCTGCTTTGCAAGAAGCAGTGTGGCCTTTACTGTGGCTGAGGATTTACTTACAAACAGACACTGTGATAATTCAAATATGGCATACTTACAGAGTGATGTCTTCTAGTTTGGCTCCTTGGTGACTTTTGTAAACAGGCTATAAAGTCATTGAAGGCAACATATAAAAGAAACATTGAAATCTATTGTTTGTGTCATATATGGTTCTCATTCACATAGCTGTAGAGACAGGTCTGCCAAACTTTAAATGGACAAATATATGAAATATACCGGTAGCTTCACTCAGAATAACCAAATTCACTTCACTTCTGTGTCCCAAGTGCTATCCTTGTCAGTAAGGCCAGAGACTGACGAGGCACCAAACTAACTATCATTGGTATACATTTTTCTCAACCAGAAAGTGCAAACAATATCATGAAGAATGTTAATGAGGTATTTAATATTACTGTTGCATGTGACATGCAATTAACGTTAGAAGACTTCTCTAGAGACTTTCATCAAAACTAAACACATTTAATAAATAACACAATGGAATCTACTGGGAAATATTTTAGTTACATATTTGTAGATGAATCAGGTTTCTTAAATTCTTCTATTCAATGGTCTTAGCACCTTATTTTCAGATTACCGTGGTTAGGAGGTGAGAAAATGAAAGATAGCCTGCAGAATTTGAAAACTAAATTCAATACTTTTTTCTGTATAGCTTAACTTCATCATTGGCAATTTGATTAGAAAACATTCCATTTGTGTTTATGAATTTGTAGATGACGCCTTGCTATTTTCCCTAATTGAGGAGGATTTCATTATTTAATATCACCATTGCAGGTTTTTTTTTAATTAATATTCATTTCTTTGTTGATTATAATGTGCCTCACTGAACTGCGTCTGTAACAACTGAATGCTTTGCTGTTGCAAAAAGCTCACCAAAACTCAGATAATTTAAATGATATTTCACTCCTGTTTTCCGTAGTGTCAGGTTATTTACTGTGCATTAATATAGTACTGATGAATCTAGAAATATTAGGCCAGGTATCCCTTAGATTATTATTTTTTTTAGCCACTTACTCCTTCTGTGACCTAAGTTAATTAAATGATCATTGCAGGCTTCTAAACATACATAAATAAAATGTTTGTATCTCTGAAGGGGACTTAAAAATAGAATAGAATAGAATAGAATAGAATAGAATAGAATAGAATAGAATAGAATAGAATAGAACAGAACAGAATAAAAATAAAATAAAATAAAATAAAATAAAATAAAATAAAATAAAATAAAATAAAATAAAATAAAATAAAATAAAATAAAAAAATAAAATAAAATAAAATAAAATAATAAAATAAAATAAAATAAAATAAAATAAAATAAAATAAAATAAAATAAAATAAAAAATAATAGAATAAAATAAAATAAAATAAAATAAAATAATAAAGCTAAATACTGAGACTGAGAATACTGCCAGAACACCCATAGATTCAAATCTTTGTTGCTATGCAGTGCATATTTTAACATTGTGTCTACTTTACCTCCAACATTATATAAAGTACTAGAATTTTTTGTTTGTGTTCTTTTGTTTGTTTTTATTTTTATGAATTACTTTCCTAGCATGAAGGTATGTTCCCCTTCTTATGTCCTGGTGGTTGGTGTTAAGGCCTATTAATGGTGGACTAAAAATTTTTATTTTAATAATCATGTAAGTCAGGTTTGTCTTTTTCTCTGTATCTCCCATTTTCTTCATCCAACATACTTTATTTTCTGAGGCAGAATTTGGTACAGTTTATCACCTGTGAATTTGTTAGTTTTATTCTGCCTGGTTTCAGTGTTTTCTCTATCTAAACTGAGACATGTAAGCAGGGTATTGCTTATCTATTATGTTTAGAGAACCCAACCTGGAAGCACAGAGATATACTCTGCCTATGCTTGTGACAGGACAGTCTTGGAGGTCCACAGCTGTGCTCCAAGGGTTGTTCACAGACCTTTAGACCCTGACATCCTGACTTGTGAGATCTGAGTTCTGCATCACATTCAGGCTGTCCCCGCAATGTCTTTGGGTTCTTTCACCACCAAACCATGATGGTGTCTCTCCCCTACTCTGGCTTCTGCTACCCCGCAGAGCAGTCATGACTGGTGTGTCAATTCCTGGAGTGCAAACAGTAAATTGGCGTGATCCTGAAAACAGAGTTAATGCAGCTACTGTAGCATGGTTGGTATGGATGGTTTGAAAATCTTATGCTTAACTCATCTGGTTTGATAGGTTGAGAGCAGAGAACAACAGGAGTCAGATGAAGATATATTTCGCACATCCTGACTCACTCCATAACAAGGAGTGCAAGGCTGTAAAGAAGGAGGTCTCTCTGAGACCTGTCTGATTTTACTGACTGACGTCTGGTTTATCTCAGTTACCAAGCTGGCTAGAGTCTTGAAAGATAGAGGCTTAATTGCCAAATAAATAAAGAACACATGAGATAATCATTGCACATCTTCACTTTTCTCACCACGTTTCTTCACCACATTCTCCTCCATAGTACAGACCCCTGTCAAGCACTTGTATGTATTATAAATGAAAAATCTAATATTGGCAGAATACAGAATGCCTAGAGGAGCAGACAGTCCTAGGGATTTCATGGGATTTCATGGTTCTACTTCTTTCTTTTGTGACTATCACAGGTGATTTACTCCAGTTGATATCTTCTGGCCATGCTATGATCTTATCCAGACTGAAAATGAACTAGCAAGGACTAGGAATTAGGAAGCAAGGACTTCCAGTCAGATTTTACTCACGCAAAAGAGTTTAAAATTTCTGAATACTGTTCTGGTTTTCAGGTCACAATGAATCTCACAACATTTTTGAAACTTCACACTTCATTAATTACGTGTGGTTTCAGCAAGTGACTTGCTCTCAAAAATTAGTGGCAAATCATTTTCTTTAAAACTGAGAACATTTTCCTGCCTATAGCTTTTCTTTTTCTCCTCTTATACATTTGTATGCTTATAATTAATAAGTTCTGTTTACTAGTTTGTTTGCTATTTTTTATACTTTCACCTAAAGAGTAACAAAACCAATGCTCCACTGTAAATATCTGGGCTTTATCATCTCCTTAAATCATCTATTTACAGTAGGATTAAGAAAAAATAAAAACATCATGGCAATCCTGAAATTCTGCTGTTGACATTGTTTTCACAGAATCACAGAATCATTTAGGTTGGAAGAGACCTCCAAGATCACCTAATCCTAACACTAACAAGTTAGTTATGGCCTAACACTAACAAGTCTTCCACTAAAACATATCACTAAGCTGTACATCTAAACATCTTCTAAATACCTCCAGGGATGGTGACTCAACCATTTCCCTGGGCAGCAAATTCATACGGCTTGGTATAAAGAAATTAGAAAATGAATAAATTAATAAATTAATAAACAAACAAACAAACAAATAAATAAATAAATAAAAAGAAGGAAAATAAAAATATAACTTAAAAGAATGGATGTATAAAAGCACAGAGAAGTACTCATAACAATGAAAATTATATCTTTGGAAATCCCAGTTTCACTGTATGAAATTCTAAATTTAGAATTGGGTTTATAAAAGGGATAATTTCCCTAGATAAGAGGAAAACCCTCAGCAGGGCCCAGAAAAGTACCCTCATAAATCTGGTCCTGAAGACTAATCTCATACTCAAGAATGCAAAACTTTTATCTGTTTTAATGAGGAATGAGTAATGACTAGCACATTGAATACATTTAATTCAATGATCAATGCACAAAAGAAGGAAATTTCACAACTCTGTTTTACAAGTTGTGATTTTATTGATGTATTTTTTTATTTATTTTTGTCTCATGGTCAACCCACAGCTTCACAGTCATGGTGCTACTTACTGTAAACACTCAAGCACTTGTTTCTTTCAACAATACATACGTATGCCTACACTAACAACAAAAAACAAAATTAGACTAACACATATTCTTCCCATTCCCATTCATCAAGAAAGGGGATGAGCTATTACAAAAGCTGCCAAAACAGCTTTATCCTTCCCAAAGGAAGCGGGCATCATCCTTCCCAGGAAACTTGATCTTTCCTCAGTGAAATTCACTCAGTAGGGAGGACAATCTTCTGCAGTGAAAGGAAAATTTTAATGGGAGCATGCTATAGATAGATTTGACAAGAAAATATCCCCAGTTTCTTGCTTCCTGCGGATCGATTTAGAAGTTTGGTAGAGCTTTTCATTCTTGAAGCTTCCTAAAGCTGCCCTTGATTTCTTTTTAATAAGATGCATTGAAAATGTCCTACCACCCTAGAACATTATACTGAGACCACAAAGATCTGGGGGAGGGAAATGCAGAGGGTTAATTTCCAGCTGCTGTCGTGAGTGGCATTAAACATCAAAAGTGCTTTAAATTAACTTTTCTCTCAGAAGAAATATTTAACAATTGCTGATGTGATGTGTGCCTTGACATTTTGAAGGATTATTCAAAATCTTTTTGTATTTAGGATAATGACTTTCAAAGCACTTACCATCCTGTGCCAGTCAAATGCAACACTTTTGATTCATCACCGTGGAGGTATTAATAATTAAATGTGTTAAGATTATGGTAAGGTTGTGTGGCAAGTCAAGACAAACTTGAGTTGAGGTCTTGTTACATCCCAAACTCACCTTGATATTCTCTATTATTATTTTATTGCAAATAAGATCATATATGTAACTTTTTTTTTTTCTCTTCTATGAACTTTTTTTTTTTTTTTCCAGTACATTTGTTTCATACAATATTATGAGCCTAGGAATGGACTTTAGGTCTAAATTCTACTTTTTTTTTTTTAAGCACCCAAGGAATGAAATGTGTGATATTCCAGATACTGGAACTGGAGGGAAAACCAATTGTACATAGCCAACTTCCACTTTATTAATTTCTCACTTTCTGTCTGCTCTGTCAACCACATTCTACTGAGAGCAGCATTTACTACCTTGAATTGTCTCATCAATATAAATTGAGGCTGCCTATTTGAAAAACTGCTTTGCCTTTATTTTTGTTCCAGCACGACACTGTTCACCAAGCTCAAAGCCCTACTGCACCATGGATAAGACCTCTATTCTTCAGTGTTTTTCCAACAATTTTTATTTGAAAAGAGAGAAGGAAAAAGTAGGGAGAGAAGTATCAGTGTTTGCCACTTTACAGAGTTAAATAATTAAGTTTTGCATTAACTGAGAAGTGAACTGGACTTCTTTGGTCAGTGTTTGAAAGATGGGGTGGGAATCTAGTCTTTCTCTGCCTGGGGGCATCAATATTTACACTTTCGCAGCTATGTCACATGGTGCAGGAGGCAGCTCATGGCAGCCAGTGCTGTCTGGGGGTTCAGCCTGCTTCAACAAAATCTCTTTGTGATGCTGGCATGTTGGGTTGGTTCATGAACCAGAACCACCCGCTTGTTCCTGAAAAATTCAGAATCACTACCTTTCTGTTAGAGCTGTAAATACTCAACATCCAGAAGCTCTAGGAAGAATGGGATCCACCCAGGAAAGGTGACAATAAAGAATAATATTAAAACTTAACATTCTTTCAGGTTTTGTTTTCTAGTTTGAGAGTAGAAAAAAATAAGATGGTGTCAAGTGAGTCATTCTGAATTCCCCGTAGAGCCAAATTAGGCTCAGAGTATTTCATTTGAAGGATGGGTTAAACTCAAGTGAAGTGAAGCTGAAAAGGCTACACTAGAGTACTGCAGGCAGAGACAAAACCCAGATGCATCAGAAGTCTTCGAGATTCATCTGCCACAAGTGGAAAGATTAATATCAGTTTATATACAAACAAAGGAGAAAGAAGGAGAGGGTAAGCTGGTCTTTTAAGCCACTGTTTTAAAAGTCCAAACAGATTTACAAAGAGTACAAAACCAGTTGTTCCTTTTTGATACTTAGCAAGTATTGTACAAATGAGCATACCTCTAACTCTGCTTTTGTGTATAAAAGCCAAATTGCAAAGTAACACAGGCTTCCTTTTGTTAAACCCATGGGTATTTAGATCTGTCCTGGATATTCACTTGCATGAACAACTCCAGAAGCAGCAGCAAGTCAATTAAATAAATAAGGTGGCAGGGGATTGGGGTGGGGAGGAGGAATGCTCAAATTGTATCTAACAAAGGAAATAGAAAAAAAATATATTTTGTAAGTTCTTTTAAGTACTGAATGATTGATCTGTGGTGCATAGATTATTGAGATAATCTTGTAGTTTGGACCTTTTGTTTGTTTATGGGTTGTTGTGACAAGTATCAGGATAAAAGTATGGCAGCCAGTAGGCCTGAAGCGATGCACTGGGCATTGTGAAATCCTACCCTGTGTTTTCCCAGCCCTCCAAAGGTTTTCTTTCAACAAGAGGAGACACATCCCGTACTTAGCTCTGTACCAAGTATATACCAAGTATATACCTCATACCAAGGGGGATAAGCCTGTGGGAAATGTTCATTTATGAATAAGCTCCATTTTGCTTTGTCATGTTTCAGCCTACATGAATCCAAGCACTTTCTCAAATTTATAATAAAATCTAATGCTCACATCGAGAACTTAGCATTGCACTGTGATGATATATGCTTTATCCCCAGATACATTAAAGAAATTTATATTGAGCAAGCGTGCCCCTCACCTCCAGAGCACCAGCTTCAAATTCATGGCTAGTGGATAAGGATGGTAACGCTGAAGTCAAATTGTCATAAGACTGCATAAAATGCCCTGAAATGCATTAGTTCTATTTTCCTCATGACTTCCAAGACTGCTGCTACCAAAAGTGTGCTTGGACATTATCAGCAATGAATCCAAGGGCTGCATGCATTGGGTCTTCTTGCCATAACAATGAAAGAATATCCATTGTTGCCAGGAGGAGAGCAGATACGCCTCCCTGCCTCTCTCTTCCGGATTAATACCTTACAAATTTCAGTACAAATACTGTATGTTTTTTCATTCTCCTGCTTTCCCCATACATTCTCTTTTACCCCCTTCATTTGACTTTTTAGAACCTTCCAAACAGTTGTGTTAATTTGGAAAAAAAAAAAAATAATAGAGCAGTCCTTGGACTTGAAGCCATATGTTCAGTTCCAACTGCTGCAAGTTGCAGGAAAAGCTCTGCTAGCTGCTCCCAGGGCTCATTTGTCCCTCAAGGAAGTCTCCAGAACAGAAAAAGATGAATGTAAGAATAATAAAAAAGAGTTGTCTTCCCCACTGCATTTCCTTCCTTTTTCTAATGTTTCTTCTTCATTGTCTTTTCTTTATCTAAGAGATCTTCTACATTCATTCCCTCATACTTTCTTTATTCATTTTACAAGCATATCCTCAAAGACAGGTCATTTTAGGAGGAAAAATAGATGACAGATATTATCCTCTAACCTACTATTAGGAAAGAATATTTGTTAATGGGAAAACCTAATTTTCATTTAATTATTCCAACATTCCTTGGCCTCCATCCTTAGATAGGATAAATAACTACTTGCCCACTTAATGAAATCTTTACTCATGATCATCTAATCTGACTTCATGGAAACTTGTCACAGTGATTGGCTGTATGAATGGTATTATTTCCCTCTATTGTGAAAGCTAACTGTAAAAATTGAAAATCTAGTGAGTAAGCTTGTTGAAAGAAAATGGAGAAATAACAACTTTTAATGGAAAATGATATTAACTTTAACAGTGTACTTAAATTTAAAATTTTTCGCTGAGACCTGCACTAGTAACATAACAGTGTTTAGCTCATTTTACAAAGCACTTTTATCTTTGTTAAGAACTTTGTTGTAAGCTAGTCAGTTTTTGTATAATTATTATTTCCTTTATTTTTTTTTCCTTAATTTTGTTCTTTCTATCTGGAAATAGGAGCAGCTCTTTTCCCTTTGTTTTTGCTGCTCTCTAGAAAGTCATCACAGCATATGATCATGTTTCCCTAGAGTTTTTTTGATTGTGTTACATATGGGCTAAATTTTCAGTGGATGAATTTTAGGTGCACATTTATGTGCAATGAAGTACAATTAGCAATAAAAGCAGTTATATCAAATTTACTAATCCTTCCAGAAAAATATTTTGTATTTGCAGTTAAGTTTTTGTCCTAACTTTTGCCTTTTTACTCATCACTTTTTTTTTTTTTTCCTGTTTTGATAAAGAGCAGAAATCAAAATCAAAGAAAACAAACATGGTAGGGGGGAAAGCATATTTATGCTTTATTGTGTCTGAATGTAAAAGTCAATTACTATTTTATTTCTCTTTCCATTGTTTCTTCCCAAGTCTTTTTCAGGTCCTAAGTTGTTTGGGGCCAAGTAATTTGCAGTTAATTCATTTATTTTAGTAGAGCTAGGACAGCTTATTGGACAGTTTGTATGGGTCCTGGAAAAATAGTCATTAAGGCATTTATGTTTTTTGAGGTGTGTTTAATAAAAAAGAAAAGCCCTGAAGACCTAAGAAATAGTATTTGTGCTCCAGGCTCCAAATGATTATGTGAAGATCTGGACATGAAGAATGAAGTGATAAGGAGCAGATTCTTAAACAAAATCAACACAGTATTTTCACAGCTTTGAAACATAATTTTACCAGGTAATACTAAAAATCTTACTTTTGCATATGTGCATTTAGGATGTCATACATTTCCCATAATTTTAACTATCTAAAAATAAAATAATAATAATAATAATAATAAATTACCTAAATAATGAAAAGATAAAAATGTAAAGTATATAAATTTGTAGCATTCTTTGTAGCTCCCCCGTGAATTTAGTCTATATAAATAACTTCGTAAAGTAGATAACATCTAGACAGCTAAAATCAGTTGAAATAAATCCCAGTGTAGACATCTTCAAGCACTTATCTTTTCACCAGAAAATATTTTTGGATACCTAAATGCTTGTTTTGCACTTACTCTACAAATGCACCACAGTCATGAATGGATTGAATATCCTGGGGCCTTTCTCTCTCTCTGGATGTTTGGGACTCAGCAAGTAGTTATTCTACACAGTGAGAATAAGTTAATTCTTGTATTATATTGGTTAGAGTACTCATCTAAATTAGAGATTAGTTTTCATTTCTCTTCCTCCTATCAAAAAAGATCTTCATGCAGAATAGCATATAGGACCATGGAGACGTAAACAAGAATGAATCTTAGTAGCCTAGTGATCCTCAAGGAGATCTGCCCTAGAGAAATTACAACATAAGCACAAAATCATGCAACAGCTGGGCAAGAGGAGCAAAAACAGATAAGCAACATCCTTGGTCAATCTCTTCACGAGAGGACAAGTCTGCACTACTCAGCTAATGCTGAGATATTTTTATTAGTATAAAGGTGGAAACAACCTTTTGGCCTTTATACATTGATAGTCTGTACTAAAGGAGCATAAAAGGTGTTTTTGAAGCAGTCTGGAGTGATTTAAAGAAGCAATACTCCTACAACAAATGCACGAAGCGTCTATATGGCTAAATCCATTGCAATCAGTTGTAGGGAAAATTATCCTGTCCTATCTATGAATCAGGTTGTCACTTTTGCATACTACATGAGTCAGAATAGAAAGAGACTTCCCAAAAATTTCAAAATGCTGGTAATCTTATGGATCCCAATTATAGCTTTTCCTTAAATAAAAATCAGTCCATGAATACTGGGTATTTCAGACTAGTCTTGAGACTATGTAAAAATTCCCAAGTCCAACTATGTAGCTAGTATTTTTATTTCACTGTAAGGTTCAAAAACTCATTTGATATGATACCAAGGTCAGATGTGAAAGAGGAAACCTAAATTCCCTCGACATGTTTTCAACTTACCTTTCCTTCAGCTCTCCAAATGAAAGCCTCTGTAATGGGAAGATGACAGGGAATATGCTGAATGGCTTTTGCCTTTGTGTTATTGTCTCTTTTTTTCAGGCACTGTCTATAGATAGATATAAATACCTCTTATACTACTTTGCAACTCTTCTTGGAAGGACAGTCTATCAGTTTGTGTTATAGCATGCAGAGAAAAAAAAAAAAAAAAAAAAAAGAACCTGATTGACAAATGGGGTTCCTCAATGGTAGAGAATTAATATAGCTATGTAATTTTATCATTAATAACTGGAGTGGTAGCTTTGGGATGAACCATACAGTGACACACCATAATTTTTGTATGGAGAAGGAAAGGTCTCTAAAAAATTGGGGCAAATTAAACAACTAAAACAGGCTGCTTATTTCTCTTCCAAAAATGTATTATATTTTCATAATTAAGGGGACTGTTTGGGATTAACTCACAAGCCTAAAGCAAAGATGTGTGGAAGTAAATTTAACACAGAGGTGATATGTTCAGTCTCTGGGGAAAGAGACTGAAATGATGGTTGTCATTTTCACCTTATCTCCTTTGACAGAGAAAAGGTTCAGCAATTATGGCCCAATTGCAAAAAAAAATAAAAATAAAAAAATAAATGATAATTTAAAAACCAGACAAAAAGAAGAAGAAAAAGCACCTCCTCAGTACATTTTCTTTTAATGATATAAATTTCAATTAACTGAATTGATAAATTAAGCTATAAAGCAATGCAAACATGCAGAAGAAAAATTCAAATAATTTTTTTCTTCATGCTTCCAATTCTTTATAGTACATTACATCAGTTAATGGCAATTTGTATAATTTGTGTAATGACATAAATTGCCATAAACTCTCACAGTGAAGTGTTGTAAAAATGATAAATCAGGGATAAAGTATGGAGGACCAGATTCGTAGTTGCTGTAAATTTCATTAAAGTTATTACAGGTACTCCAGTTTACACCTGCTCACCCCTTACCCACACGGACAGAGAGGGAGCAAAGGGAAAATATATCACATATAAGTAGAGTCATAATGAGTCAAAGGGTGAGTGTAAGTAAGCTGCTGGAGATCCAAGATGGAAGGCAGATGTGACAAGGATGGTGTGATTAGTGTCACTGCAACCTGAGGGTGCTCAGGACAGGGATGGGTCTTTGTGTGCCTGACACACAGTGGTTCCTGGTGTGACCTGCTCTTTTCTGACAAAAGACAATTCTCCTCGGTCTAGCAGGATAATCAGAAATACAACCAGGATCTGGTTTCAATCCATCACAGTGTGTGTAAGGTGTGCTGTTGAGCAGAAGGAAGCACAACACCAAATAGTTCCTTTTCATCATTTCTTTCTTGCACCAGCCCCCACAGTAGCATCATTCTTTCATCAGAATTATCTCCCAGCATGACAGTCTGTCCCAGAGGGTGGAAGGGTCAACCTGCTGTATCTTGCATCTTCTAATTATGTGTCTCCACCATTAGACAAGGCAAGAAGTCATTTTTTGTTTGTTTGTTTGTTTGTTTTGTGTGTGTGTGTGTGTTTGGTTTGGTTTGGCTTGGTTTGATTTGGTTGTCTTTTTTTTTTTTTGTGTGTGTGTGTGTTTGTTTGTTTGTTTTTCTTTTCATCACCATGTTGGGGTGGACAAAGCGGTGAGTGAGTTTCAGGGTGCTCTTCCACACTTACTGAAAGGAGTAAACTCAGAGCAATAGAAATTCACATCTAAATTACTCCTCTGACTCAGGATTTCAAAGATCTTTAGCAGTATTAATTAATTCAACCTCATAAACCTACTTGATTCAAAGCCTTTCTGGTTTCTTTACACTGAGATCCAGTGTGTGTCAAATGTACATCACTATTCTCATCCCTGTTCATGATAAGAATGAAGACAAACCCCAAACTGGTAAAGCTGAAAGGAGATTTTACCAATACCTTGTCCTTTTCATTAGCCCCTCCTTCCAAAGAAACACAGGATTATGGAAATTAAAATATTTTTATGGAAATATTATCTTTAAAACAATGTCTTTTAGGAAAGTATTCTCAGGGGTAGGGAAAAAGAGCTTCAAAGCAGGGACTTATGCCTTGAGTTTTTACCATAGGACAATTCCCTAAACATGAAAAAATATTGGAAGGAATGGTCCAAAGTAGGACCATGGTAAAATGTTTGTGCTAATATATTATGCTTCTTGAAGGTCAAAATATGGTCGCAAATAAAGCTTCTCTGCAAAATACAGGGAAAGTTTGTTACAGCCAAAAAACACACAAACCATGGAACAATAATTCTACAAATAAATCATGAGGGAAAAAAAATAATGGGTCAACTCAAGTTGTTTCGCTCAACCTGAAAATAAATTGTTTTATATTTTTTCATATCTTTTTGATTAAGTGAATAGATGTTTTCATGTTAATAATGCCATTTTATAATAAATCAAGCTATGCCCTCCCCTTGCTTTACAAAGTCCACTAGAAGTGTGTTTTCAGGTCCTTTGCTTTTTTTTTTTTTTTTTTTTCTCTTCTCTGAGAGTCATACAAAAGTGAATGATAAGAACAAATCCCCATTTTGATCAGGCATTAATTCCAACAGTGAGAAAAGACCAAGTGAGGCAGATTCTGACCTTAAGCAAGCTAGAAAGTCTATGTACAGAGATGTGTTTATAACCACTAAAGAAAATGTTTGAAAGCAAATATATAGAAAGCAAAGGATCATGTGAATATAGTAGCAGAGAACTTATTTGTTCTGGTAGTTCAGAGATGATCCAGTTTCTGTTATTATAAAAGATAATTAGGAAAAACTGTCAAGTCTGCAGATTAATCCTGCATACATCTGCCTGAAGTTTGCTTTGAAACCTCTTGGATCTAGAAAAACAATCTTGTGTAATTAGCTGAGGCCACCATAATCCATAAAAACATCTGATCATATTGATTTTCAGTCAATCAGGCTCTATCTGTCAACAACAATTCTAGAGATCATACGAGAGGTCTTACAAGTACACAGCCTAGCTCTCTAAGGTCATTTAAACTTTTCTTTGGCTTTTAAACAGAGAACAATTATCAGCTACTGGCTGCAAAGGGTGCCAAATAAAATGAAAAAGTTATATAGAAAAAGAAAACTATGTGAATTTATCTCTATAAAGTGGATGTACAGATATAGTATCTTCATGTATAAGAACGTGACGTCTATATTTGACAACTGATCTATGCATGTGTGTTCTTCTAGTGTTTTTTTTTTCTATTATTTTTATACAGCAGAGGAAGACAACAGTCCATCCCAACTCCTATTCTGCCTCCAACTGTGATGCATACCACAAATATCATAGGACAGCAAAATCTCTAATAATGCAGTTAATATACTGTGTAAGGCTTCATAGCAAAGGGAATATTTTTGAGCCTGGTTTATATACAGATATCCCCATCTGAGACCAGTTAGCAAGGCACTGAAAATGTTTCACTGCAGAAACGTTGTCTTATGAGCTCTGTGTTCTCCCTGGGTGCCCCAACCTGCTCATTGTTATATTGTGCTGTACCTTTTAATTTGCTCTGTTAACCACCAGTGCTGTTCTGGGGTAGCTCTTCCCTACTTCACCTGCCCTTACAATGTTGCTAGCTTTGATTCCTGTCATCCTGGCCACTGCTGCTGGGAGGAAGGGAGTTCAAGTTTACAGATCCTGTTATGAAGAACACAGGTGAAGTTCCCCATTCCCATTCCTTCCTCAGCTCTGCAGAAGTTCTTAAATTTTGTTTCTTATTTAAGATTTTGGAGAAACTTGAACATAGGAAGACTGAGCTGTTCAAGAAGTAAAGTGGATTACTGTTAAGATTACTCGTTTTCTCTGTTCAGTTTAGCCATCTAAAATTTTTTTTCTCGTCAAAACTAATAATCTGCACTGCCTTTATATTGAAGAGAAAGATGAGATTTTTCAGAGGCAAAGTTAACTCAGGTGATTTTGACAGCTATTTTTTGATGGTGCAAATTATTCTCTGTCCCTCCTCATTCAACAATGTAAAAAGGTAGACTCAAAACCCATCTTAAAAAAAAAAATAAAAATTGAGTTTAATCCAAGGTGTCTGGTAGTGAAGAGTTACCTAGACTTGTAAGAGGTAAGGGAAAAACTGTGAATGTTTACAACAAGGACATTTTCTTAGCATCATGGGTATTGTTTTTGTCCAAAAGACAGATGACATCAATAAGGGCAATATTTTTATTTCAATTTATACATGCCATCAAGTCACATATTACCAAACCACCTTCAGTCAGGCTGTTCAGTGGCAAGAACCTGATAATAGTCGTAAGACCAAAGATCATGGTATTTACAAGTAGATTTCAGTTTTGTAGAAAATACGTTACCCTGTACAAATACAATTTTATTCATAAATCTCCCAATTACCTTAAGTGTCCAGACTAGAAAAACCTGCAGAATTTACGTGATGAAATGAAGCATTCCCAGTATTCTAAAAGACCTTAACGATAAAATGGGATGTTCTATAAAATATTGAATATTTTCCAGTAAAACTGGTACTTAGGGATTTAGTTCTCCAGCAGGTCCACAAATATGCATTTTTCATCTGTGATCTGATACAGAGGAAAAAAAAAAAAAAAGAAGAAGAAAAAAAAGTAATGTTCTTAAGAATCCCTAAATAAATGTCATAAAGGAGCAACACTGTGTAATTTCTGAGTTCTGCTTATGTAATGAAGTTTCATAACCTTGAATACCCTGTTCAGACTGAAGATCTGAAATTAAAATGAGCATCATCTTCAACAACCTTAAGACTCAGCAGTAAGCTTGCTTGATAGAAAGTTTTTCTAGCAGACACAGTTGATAGGAGCAGCTTGGAAGAAACACTTTCTGTCTGGGCTGAAGAATTCCTTAGGTTTGGATCTGGTCAAGTCAGTGGAAATGAACTGAGATTTAAGAAAGATGAGAGTCCTTCAAGTACCAGTTTTAAGCCAAAATCTCAATGCCGTGGGTAAGGGGGCTATGAATTATGATTCTGGTAATTTTTATTTATTTATTTATTTTTTTGGTTACCAACAAGTCTTGCTGCTTTGAGGAAATTCATTGACATCTGTGTGACATAGCTTGTGGCTCATATGTAGTAATAATATAAATAAAACAACAAATTGGTCTACTACATGACTGGAAAGGAATGATGTCTGTTGCAGAAGGAGAGAAAAATACAATTATTCAGAAGCTTTTGGGTCCTGATGAAAACACAGAACTGTTATATAACAGTTAATTTCTGGGGGGTTGATTTCTCTGTCGTTTCTGTGGATAAAAATACTTGATAATAATTTCTATCATATATTTCAATACTGTTCAATGCTCCAAATCATAAAATACACATTGTATGTGTACTGACTTTGTCCTCTAGGCCCAAGCTCATGTTCCCTTTTCTCCCTTTTCTTCTTTTCCCGTACTGTCAGAAAGTCTGGCATCTGCTTAATGATTTATTTCTAAATTCTCCTGTACACAATTTTCCTCTCTTTTTTCCCATTTTTCATACACACCCTCATGTAAATACCTCTAGGAAGATTACAAGTGTGTGGAGGGAGAGAGAGGAGAAAAAGATTTGTATGCTATCATTTCTTAAACGTATTTTTAGTTGGTACTGAACAATTACCTTTTAACTCAACCATGACTCCGTGTTGGGAGACCTAACACCAAAAGAACCCTATATCTACACAGGGGAAAATCAAGAGCATCAGTGAAGCCAACGTACTTCAAATTCCTCTTCACATAGTAAAGATTAAGTAGAGCACAGATTGTTTCTTCATTGCAGCATTTGTTATTAGAATAGTATTTATAAGGAATGTCTTTTTTTTTTTTTCTTTTTCTTTTTTTCTTTTTTCCAAAGTGATTGATTTTATAAGCTGAGGAAAAAAAAAAAAAAAGATGGAGTAAAAGGAAAAAAAAATATGGAGTACATGCGTATGTTAACAAAGCAAGAAATGCCCACATAGTTAGACATCTAAATTACATGTTTGCTTAAGGACACACATGGCAGAGACATGTAACCTACCCAAGGCTTGTAAAGAGTGTGAAAAACTGAGTAACACACTGTGTGACAGCAAAACCGAGCCCTGAGTGTTTAACTTCAAAATAAAGTTAATTATATTAAAGAAGGCATTAAATAAATGTTTGAATCAGGTTTGTGAAGGACTCGGGGTAAGTTTGCCTTTGTAAAAGGTTGCTCACTTCATTAAAATCTAAATTCTGGCTTTGCCCTTGATTTGTTCTTTTTGCAGTTTTAGTCTTTCATCTTCCCCCCACACCCGCCATTTAAATGACATGGTCTACTGAGGGCTATTGCAAACATTAACAACAAAACCAAACTAGAGGAAAAGGGAAGGGGAAGGGGAAGGGGAAGGGGAAGGGGAAGGGGAAGGGGAAGGGGAAGGGGAAGGGGAAGGGAAAGGGAAAGGGAAAGGGGAAGGGGAAGGGGAAGGGGAAGGGGAAGGGGAAGGGGAAGGGGAAGGGGAAGGGGAAGGGGAAGGGAAAGGGAAAGGGAAAGGGAAAGGGAAAGGGAAAGGGAAAGGGAAAGGGAAAGGGAAAGGGAAAAACAAACAAACAAACAAAAAACCTCAGTGGGTGATTTAGAAAACTGTGTATTCCGGGAACTTGATGATCATGCAGGAATTTGAAACTATTGACATTCTTTCACTTAACACATCTGTTTGTTTGTTTGTCTTGTTTTAAATATAGAAGTCCCTGACACTGGAAGCTTCAAGATTTAAATTATAATGGTAATAATAATAATAAAATTTCCTTCCTTGATTTTCTATAAATCAGTGCAGAACTCACAGGTTCTAACTTGTCTGGGAAGTAGTGCATATTGATTAGCCCTGGGAATTTAAATAAAACCACAAGTGCCTTCCTATTGCTTGAGTTAAAGAATGATGTTGCAGTACTTAAAAGATAGCAGGAACACATCAAAAATACAGAAGGGTTCTCACCACATGCCGTGGACCAGAGGATAGCAGAAAACAGTCAAACTATTTACTCTGCACAACTTCAGTGTCAATGACATCTTTTCACTTGTAATCAGTGCTATTTTCTCCCTTAGAAAAGACGCAAGAAAATCTAAGAGAAAATCAAATTCAGAACTAGGAAGCATACTTTTACAGATTTTGCTGATCTTAATTCCACAAATAAATTGTATGCACCAACCATTTTGGTTTTAGGACCATTTAGTCTTTGTAAGAGATATGATTGTTTGCATAAAAAGGTTAAAGAATGATTCTGCTCTCCCATGGGTGTGAACTGAATAAGGGCTATACATAAAGTCATAAGGTTACAGAAATTACGTTGTAAAACAGGTACTCTGATCATGAGGAGGTAAACTGGGTCTGCCTCTAGGCAGGTAAAAAGAGTGGAAAGGGAAAGGAACTACTTTTCCTTCCACACCAGGAGCAGACTCAACACTATCATACTCTGGAAGCAGTGTGTTTTTCTCCCCTACAGTGACTCACTTTGTAAGAGAAAATATGTTCCTGAGACTTTATCTTTGAAATCTTTGTGCTGAGAGATGACCAAGAATTGAAAAGATAGTAAAAACGAGGAAAGAATAAAACAATACATATGAAAAGGGAGGTACTGCACATGTCACCTATATATTATATGGGTTCCAGGAAAATGATATGTTCATCTAATCCCAGCCTAAAAACTTGGTCAACAGACACATAAGAGTTATTTGACAAAACATTTTCAACAGAGAGAACAGGCTTATCTCTTGTTTTGTGAAAGGTATAATGTGCTGTGTAGGGAGCAAACAACTCTTCGTTAGATGACCCAATGATACTGGGAAGAAAGAGAGAAAGAAAGAGAGAAAGAAAGAAAGAGAGAAAAGGAAGGAAGGAAGGAAAGAAGGAAGGAAGGAAGCTTATGAAATACCCCTCAGCATAAATAGACCTTATATGTCCATTCATAATCACTATTTTCACATCCACACAAAGTGACAGTCATCTTAGAGAGTGATATACAGATAAACATACCAACACTGTTTTTTAATTACTTTCAATGAAACAATCCTTTCTCTGCTTATTTTTAAATGCCCCTGATGCTTGTGTCTGGCTTTAAAAATGTTGCGTAATGACATTTCAGCAGCTCCTTTTCAGAATGGCAAACAGTGCTCATATTGTGAGGATCCTTGAGAACGGTAGATCTCTGCAGCCCTAGAACCAAAGTGCCCCAAACCAATGCTAATTGATATCCAAGCTTACAAGATGCAGATCAGAAAGGAGATTAAGAATCCACCAAAACTGATGGAGACGAAATACGTATCCCGAGGGAGTCTGACATTCCTGCTGTCTAGATTGTAGTACAGCATAATGACTGTAGAAGCTCCACTGTCCATTGTTAATTGCAAGGAACAGGGGTTTTAGAATGCAGTTTATGTACAGATATAGACAGTGCATGATAAATCATTTGGAAAACATTTTTCATCTTGCATGGATTAATGCAACTGTAAGAGCAAAACAAAATCCAAAGTACTTATCACAGACAGAATATGAAAATCATTGCTTTTACTTCACCAGAATAAAAGAGATGTAATTCCATTTAAGACAATGTTGATGTAAAGCCAGCACTGAAGGGAAAGAATCAAGTCCTGAAACTGAAATGATAGTAAGCTGCAGTGAAGGGAGCAAAATCAAGAAGACAGAATATTTATCACCTGCTTGTTGAATTAACTGTAGCAAAAGATAGGCTCTGTAAAGGGCTATATCACAAATACTTGCATAGCCCTATTTATTCTTTAAATACCACAGGATCTTTAATGTATTAAATCTCATAATATCCAGAGATGAACAGAAATATTATTACTCCATTGAGAACTGAGAAACTGAGGCAGAGGCAAAGGTATTTCGGAAGATGATGGTTGGACCCGATGAGACAGTTGGATCAGATGATCCTGGAGGTCTTTTCCAACCTTTATGATTCTATGGAAAAAAAAAAATAATAATAATAATAATAAAAAAATGTTGGAACAAGAAGAAATGACAGCAGTGTCCCAAATCCTAGAAGTCCACCCACAAAATTAAGTTATCCTTCTTAATTGCCATCTGTTAGACTGGGGGCCTAAAACAAATTTTGGTCAAATCAGTAAACAAGCACCAAAAAATGACACTTTTTGACTTTGCCAGACTTCATGGGTTCCAAATTCTTCAGTTCAATTTATAAATGTTTGTTCTTTGGCAGTTTCAAGTTTTCTAGACTAACTTGAAAATAGAGGAATCCAGACAACGCTTTGAGACATCTCCACCAGTTCCCCATCTTCATTAACCCTGTCTTTCTTTTCTCTGACTTTAAGGGGAAAAATAAAGGGGGGGTGGGAAAGGTGATGGGGGAGGGGGGGTGGAAATTAAAGGGAAGGAAAAAGGAAAGGATTTTTAAAAATGTCTTTAGTTCCTTCTCCCACTGTGTGACCTTGCAGAGCTGCACGAGTTAAATGGAGCACAGTTTGGGAACATCCATTGTTCTAATCACAGCTGCTCCAATACCATATTGTCAGTGAAATGGAAAAGAAATTAGCAGCTCATTTTGTGCGACGTGAACTTTCTCTCTCGCTCTCCTGCTTGATGAGAACACTCTCTTTGATAAATCAGCCATCATACCTTATTGCCATGCAGAGACTGGAAGTAAAAAAAATGTCAACAACATTTTTTCCCTGAGTCTTCTGGAAGCAATCAAGTTTCACTGCTGCAAAGGTAATGCTTAATTTTCCATCGTCGTTTTTTTGGCATATAGAAAGTTAACAGAGGACATATCTTTTAAAGCTACAAAAATTGATTGGACTTGCAACAGACGAGACGTCGGCAATGAATGAGATAAAGAGCGGATTCGGCACATTATTGCAAGAGAGGTTCCCATCGGTGCGTACCATTCACCGCCTTGTGCACAGACTTCAATTAGCAGTTAAGGATGTGTTGAAATATGTTGCAGGAATTAGTCATTTCAAAGTCTTGGTAGGGAAGCTAAACTATATAGTGTTTGCAGACAGCCAAAAAAAAAAAAAAGGAAAAAAAAAAAAAAAAAAGAAGAAGAACGAAAGAAAAGAAACTCAGCAAGAAGTAGCTGAATGAGCATATGTGGTATCTTTGGAGCGTCTAAAGAGCAAGCCACTAGTAAAGATGTGCTGAGTAGCCTGCAGTTCCAAGACAGTAAAGGCTGTTTTAAGGTCATAGAAATCACTACCTGAACACATCACATTTCCAAAATACACTATAGAGAAAGAAGTAATTTTCTCAACTAAATAGGCTGAAACTATCTTCAGATCTATGCAAGCATTGCTAGGACTTTTCATTCTCTACAAGTGTTTTCCTTTGACAGATCATATTTTAAAATGTCATTGCCATCCTGGTCATTCATTTTTATTAGATATTTGCTCATTAATTACCTGAACAACTGAATAAAAAAACACTAATTAATAAAAAATAAAATTTCATCTCTGGGACCCCCAGCACAAGAAAGACATGGACATATTAGAACAAGTCCAGAGGAGGGCCACAAGGGTGATCAAAGACTGGAGCACCTCTCCTACAAAGACAGGCTGAGGGAGTTGGGGTTGTTCAGCCTGGAAGAGAGAAAGCTCTGAGGAGACCTTATAGCAGCCTTCCAATACCTAAAGGGGGCCCAAAGGAAAGCTGGGGGGGTACCTTCTGTCAGGGAGTGTGGTGATGTCACTACATGGGTAGTAGTAAAGCTAAACATGGGTTTAGCTTTAAACTAAAAGAGGAGCAGATTTAGATTAGATACTAGAATAAATTCTTTGCTATGAAGTTGGTGAGGCACTGGCACAGGTTGCCCAAAGAAGTTGTGGATGCCCCATACCTGGAGGTGTTCAAGGCCAGGCTGGATGGGGCTTTGAGCAACCTGGCCTGGTGGGAGGTGTGCCTGCCCATGGCAGGGAGGCTGGAACTGGGTGATCTTTAAGGTCTCTTCTAACCCAAATCATTCTGTGATTACAAATGATGGATAGATTCTCCAAAAGTTCTTTCCATTATCTAAAACAAACAAACAAACAAACAAAAAAAAAACAAAAAAACCCCTACGGTATAGCAGTATAGCCTGTAGAAATAGGTATGGTAAATGGAGAAAAGTCTTGTTGTCTTTTAAATGACAAAGGCTGATATGCTAGATTTTTGCAATGAGAAACATCTTAAAGTAGAAATGTGTGCGTTCTGATTTGGTTGTGGTTTTTTTTTTTTTTTTTTTTTTCACCTTAAAAAACAGAATCAGAGCCAAATTGTCTATAGAACTTGATTTGTTTGCTCTTTATTAAATTCTATTGACTTTTCCACAAAAATTTCACCCAAGCTATATACGTACGGATGACTGGGATGAAAAAAAACAAACTCATGAGAGGTCACTACACCATTTTCTTGTCCCAAGGCTGGATCAACTAACCCTACCCCCCATCCAATTGCTTATTTACATTTACTGTTTAAATATTCCCCACCACCCTTACGTTTAGCCTATATTTTATATTTCTACAGATGAAGCTCTTCTGCCTTTTGTCTTAACTGCTATAAACAAGAACAACATTTCATTTTCCTTGTTAGAACAACTTTCAACATATTTGAATGGCTTAAGATGACTACAATAGATAAGTTGTTCCTAAGTCTGTGCAGGTAGTCTGCTCTGAAGAAAATAAAGTAATATCATAAAAAATGCAATAATAATCAGTTATTAAAAAGTAACTCCTATCGAATTTATTAGTGTGATAACTTCTATAGAAAAGCTATAATACCCTATGCAATATGTTTTGAAGTTATAAGTCTGTATTAAATTTATAAGGACTTAAAATCACTTACAGGTGAATCATTTACATATACAGAAAATGAAGATATTTTTATGTGTCTTGCATTCCAAAGAATACTTGCACAAAGTTTCAAAACAGGGATTTTAATCTGTAGGCATGATTCCATCATCAGACCTTCCAGGAGGAAAAAGAAAGGTGGAATTTAACATGAAACCAGTAGTGTAAGCAAGAGGTGAATCAGACCTTATGCCTTTACATAAAGAAGACTTAAGCTTCTTAAAAGATTTACGGCAGACACTTGCACATCAATGTTATGAAGGCTTTTTAGCCACAAATATTAATGAACTGTTTGTTAAAACAGACTGACTATTGAACATCTGCAAATGGCAGCATGAAGTTTGAACTCTAGACAGTTCGTTAAACCAGTTTGACCCAAAGCCAAATTGTTCAATACCAGCTTACAAAAGGTAACAGAGACTTTCTGCCAGCTGGAAAACAAATGAATCTCAGCACTGCTTCTATAAAGATCGACGGTGACTTAAAAATAGCCTGAGGTTAATATTATAAATCTTTCTAAAAGAGATTTGAGTGCATATTCTTCATGCCAGCCTTGGATCAATCTCACAAAGTGATATCCTTTCAAATGACACTTATATAAAATATCGGATGCTGTAAGAAGTGAGACTTATTAACTCGCTAGACATCTTCTCTTTTCCCACCACTGCAACAGTCACCAGAGTACCTCAGACAAGGCCATCAGCCAGACAGTGCTGCAGCAGCCTCTGGAGTGTTGGGTGGCCTGATGCTTGAATGTAGAGACATTATTACCACAAAATAAATAAGTAAAACCAGTCTATTGGAAGACAAACAAACCATTGCAGGCAAGAGCTGCCTGGGGCAGAGTGCACTGGTACACAAAGAGGATCTGAGCAGCAGTCAGAACCCATATATCCAAGGACTAAAATGAGGGTGAACCTGAACTCACCCCTAAAAATGCTCTGATCCAAATGGGGTCAATGTGCTCCAGCCACACCACCTGTTGCTGCTGCGGCCCAGAGAAAGGGACTACAGGACTGTGTCAGCAGTGTTTGAGCCACCTCAGCTCGGAGGATGCAGTGCAAAATGGGGAGGTATTAGGTATGTTAAAATCTCCCATTACAGCTGTGTTTGCTCCACTGGTCAAATAAAATGAGCCAGTTTTTCCTGCAACCCCAAGGGAAAGCTGGTTCAGGTATCTTCCAAGCTTCTTGCAGAGAGAAGAGAACAGTTTTCATTCTTGGGTGTTTTTTCTCTGGCCCTCTTTATATGTAGAGATATTTCTTGTAATTCACAGTTGTGCCCCAATGGCCAGATACTGCTAACTTATTTCTAGATCTCCACGCAAATACAGTTATTCCATTTATTTTTCTGTCTGTTGTAACAAGGCAAGTATAATTAGATCTAACAACAAGAATATTAAGTGTGAATGATAAATGCTTCTTATGGTTGGTATGCAAGGAGTTTCAGTCCTAGTATGCCACCTGACATATCATTATTATCTATAGTACAGAAGGATACCTACTTATATTGGGTAATGTTCTATAGCTAGACCTCTTTGTCATAATCTGGAAGTAAGAAATCACTGTTTGATGCCATTTTTGCTAATCTGAAATGGCAATAACCACCATTAATGAAGCATGTTTCTCAAAGTTTAGACATATTTGCCTTCAGAGATGGCTGTTCAGCTCCTGGTGCTGTCCACAGGAGATGTCTGTGGGCTCCCTGGATTTCACTCCAGAGGGGAAATCTATGCAAGACAGGGTAACATGTCCTGACTGTGAGAGGATATAATTTTGGCTATGCTGCAGTAAATTCTGTGATGTTAACCTCAGTGGAAAATGGATATCACTCATTTTCAAGGTATTGCAAGGATTTTTATCTGCACAATTTCCTGTTGCTGAAAGTGGCAGAGGTTCTGTGAATGTTCTCTGCTGAGCAGTTTTTCATGCGCCTCTGAGATGTCATGCTAGTATTTGCTTTCTTCCACAGATCCCATGGGCATTCCCAAGCAGAGTTGCATGGCTGAGGCTTCTGTGAGCACCAGAAATAGTCCCTACCGCTGGTATTTTTTCCAGTATGGGACAGATGAAGTGGTTGTACTCCACCTTTAGACAAAATGAGATCAGAACCCCAGTTTTAGTATTCTGCAGGCTTGGTCTTGGCTTTCACGCAGAAGCCCAAAAGTAGCGAACTATTGCCTTGTGAGGCTTTCCAAGAGTCCCTTTCCTTAGGCAAGGGGCCAAAAAGAAGCATGTAGTATGTTATGCTGGTTAGTGAGAACTGAAATAGATCCCTTAGTTTTGAGTGAACACTGTAGAATTCCTTCCTTTCCTTAAACACTTATACAGTACTAATCAAAGTATAAATTGCATATCATTATTTCTTTCAGAACTTCCTTCCCATTTCAGTCAGGTTTGGTGGCAGTATTATATATCTATCTTAAGTAAGGCTTCTTCTATACATGGTCACAAAAAAAGGTAGGGTTCAGTTTCACCTCCACACATATATTCAATGCCTTGCAGTTTTCTCATGAGGCCAGGTGAGTGTGCTGTCTGCATGGCATTTCAGTGATGAAAATACTAATATAAAGAAACATGATTCTTGCGAGATATGATGGACTGTGCTTACTACCCCATAACCAATACATAGATGTACACTTAACAGGACCCTGCAAAATGCAATAACATGAATATATAGAGGAAAGTAAATTTGAGTTGTAGTTTTTTAATTCAGAATGAAATCCAGTCCGCTGAGTGTGAGCAAGCATACATCTTGGAAGCCACAAAAGATCATTCAATATTTTATGATGATACTCTTGGTGACTGTAATGTTCCTTTTGTATGTTTATATTCCTCGGTGTTTAGGTTCCTTTTGTATGTTTATGAGTAAATTTCATGCTTATGAAAGCCATCATCTTGGCTTTCGAGCTTTGGAAACAATTGTGATTATTCCATGTAAAGAACAGAACCAGGTAAATGGCAAAGTCTTTTATTCCAAAAAGCCCCAACCATGGCCTCCAAGTTTGCCCTTAAGTCATAGATAAGGCCTATTCAATTTTGGGCTTTTTCTTCTGATAGTTTTTCTCCTGAGAATACATAGCCAGTAATTACCAGTTCACAGGTGTATCTTGGTATACCTTGTCTGATGAAAACTACACTAAGATCCACAAGTTGTTTTTCACTTGGAGCAGCAACACAATAGAAAAGGTTTTACTCAGTGTGCTGTTGAAGACTTTGGGAGGAATGAAATGGTTTACCTACCTGACTTCAGCATCTGCAAACGATGTTTAGGAGTCAGCTCACAAATTAAGATACTCAGATGTAGATTTTAATAAGGAGATGGCTACAGCTGAACTGACGGAAGTTTAAGATGCCATTATAGTCAAAGGACATGAAGTCAATATAGTCCATGACATCGGCAGGAGCAATACAGCAAGACAAACAACCAGGAGGCTCCTGAAAAAGGCTGATGATAACTTTCTGGCATGGGTGATGGAGGAGCCTGTGAGGAAAGGTGTGATGCTGGACCTTGTGTTGCCAAAAAAGGAAGGACTTGTTGGAGATTTGAAGGTTGAGGGCAGCCTTGGGTACAGTTACCACATAGTCACTGAACTCATGGAGTTCAGGATACCATGATGAGGAAGCAGAACAATAAGTAAGATTGCAGTTCTGGACTTTAGGAGAGCTAAGTTTGGCCTCTTCAGGGATGTTTTTGAAAGAATCGACAGGAACCATGGGAATTGGTGTTAGAAGGAAAAGGGGTCTAAGAGAGATGGTTAATATTCAAGGATCATTTCCTCCATATTCAAGAATAGTGCATCCCTATGCAATTGAGCAAAGGGGGCAGGAGACCTGCGTGGATGAACAAGAAACTCCTGACAAAACTCAGACATAAGCAAGAGGTGTACAGGACATGGAAACAGGAACAAGCAATCTTGGAGGAATATAGGGACATTGTCAGAGCATGCAGAAATGTGATGAGGGAGACCAAAGTCCTCTTGGAATTAAATATGGCTAAGGATGTCAAGGACAACAGGAAGGGTTTCTTCAAATACAGCAACAACAAAAGGAGAACTAGAGAAAATATGAACCTACTATTGCATGGGGTTGGGACCCTAGCAATGTAGGACACAGAGAAGGCAGAGATACTGAACTGTTTTCTTTGCTTCAGTCTTCACTGCCAAGGTCAGCCCTCAGGAGTACCTGACCCAGGAGACCAGGGAGAAAGGCTGGAGAAAGGAAGATTTTCCCTTTATTGAGGAGGATTGGGTTAGAGATCATTTAGGCCTCCACAAGTCCACACTTGGCCCCCACAAGTCCTCTGGAATGCATCCTCAAGTGCTGAGGGACCTCCTGGTGGACATCATTGCTAAGTCACTCTCAGTCATCTTTGAAGGGTCATGACAATCAGGAGAGGTGCCTGAGGACTGGAAAAAAAAAAAAAGAGAGAGAGAGAGAGAGAGAGAGTAAATGTCGCCCCAGTCTTCAAAAAGGGGAAGGTAAGAAGGAAGACCCAGAGAACTACAGGTGAGTCATTCTTACCTCAGTCCATGGGAAGTGATGGAACAGCTCATCCCGGAGGCCATCTCTAAGCATGTAGAAGACAAGAAGGCAATCAGGAGTAGTCAGCATGGATTCGCCAAAGGGAAATGATGAAGAAAAACTTTAGTGTGAGGGTGACTGAACACTGAAACAGGTTGCCAAGAGAGGTTGTGGATTCTCCTTCCTAGAGAAATTCAAAAGTTGTCTGGTCACAATCCCGTGTGACATGCTCTAGGGGACCCTGCCTGAGCAGGGAGGTTGGACTAGATGATCTCCAGAGGTCCCTTCCAACCTCAACCTTTGACTCTAGGATTTTGTTGGCCAAATACAGAAACACATCCCCTTTGGTGTATGTCTGAGTAAGCTCTCATACAACCCCTCTGTTTCTATAGAGGGAGATTATTCATTCCCTTTTAAGATAGGTCTCCAAGACAGGCCATGGAAATGATTTATTGATCATGCTGATTTCATTTCAATAACTAGAATGCCTATAAAGTGCCTAGTCCAATCCTGAAGATTTTGTTTTCAGATGCTAGAGCTCATGTTAATGAATTCCATGAGAATTTCTGTCCATCTCAATATCTCTATTTATGCAGTGGCAGTCTCTATTTTAGCACACGACAGACTTTTTCTTAAATTCTTATTACATTTTCCAGCTGTCTCTATACTTGCAGTTCTACATAGCATATTTGATCCACCTCTGTTCACTGAGGTCTGCCTGACAGAGTACCTCCTTTGCTCTCTAAAACACCCGCATTACTGTTCAGAAACCAGACAATGGGAAAGACATGACGGTGCAGATCACCTTGCCACATGTCAGTCACTTATTGGAGTTTAGACCTAGAGCAGGGTGGGAATTTGCATGGAATGATTTTCTTTGGAAGATATAAATCCATCTAAGTCAGTATCTTTATGAAGAAAATGAAAGCTTCAATTTTCTAGTTTTCAATATAAACTGTTGATACCCACAGCAGGAATGCTACTTTTTAGTACAAAAGTTTATTATTATTATTTATTATTATTTATTTATTTATTTATTTATTTATTTATGATTTGCAAATGTAATTGCATTGAAGATAAAAACTTCCAATTTGAGGTAACTAGAATTGGTCTTCAGGGTTGACTCTGTTCAGATATTAATTTGTGTAATTGCTGCTGTTATTTTATATGGTTTCTGTGGTGAGATTTTAATTTCTCTTTATTCCAGATGAATAACAACTCAAGACCACTCTTACCAGATTCACACTGAAACACTGCACTGATTCCACATTGGGCTTCCACACTGCTGAGGTGCCTTAAAGTTAAGAGGGACAGTTCAAGGCCAAATGCCAGTCACATTTGTAAAATAATTTATCCGAGTCTTTCCCAGAGCAGACCTGTAGGACACAGAGTTGAAATTGTGGTCGGCACAGAATCAAAGGCAAGGAATGAAATTTAACCCCTCTTCTTCTGATCTCCACAGTTTACCTCCACTGTTTTCATTCCTGGGTGCGACACCTGGGGCAGCCAAACTCCTGGTAGTCTAGATAGCTCCATCCATCATTTGAAATACTGGTGTCTAGAATTACTTTTCATCACCAACTCTTCTGCCTGTGCCTGCAATTAACAGCATGGCTAGTGAGACAATAAATGATATTTCTACTTAAAATAAAAGAAAATAACTAAACTAAACTAAACTAAATTAAACTAAACTAAACTAAACTACTAATTTAAGACAACCAAAATAGCTTGGGTAGCTGCTGTGAGAAACACTCTGATGAAAACAGAATCTTATTTTCAGATAGGTCTAGCTGACTAGCTTTATCAAAAAAAAAAAAAATCAACTTGTGTGAAAAAAAGAGTTTAAAAATATAACAATTTTAAGCTAAAAAGAAAATAAAATATTAATGCTTTTCTTCTCTTTGTGTCAAATAAATATTTTCACAGTGCAGAAGACAGGTAGTTGTAAGACTGAACACCAAAGAACAAATGAAGAGAGGAGTGAGTACAATCAGCTCCTGAGTTGACAGGACCTTCCTGTAAGGAAAGGAATACACCAAATCCCAGAATACTTCTGCACTTATAGTGGAGAAATTACTTCTTCATGGTATTACTACTTTCTAAGTTGTAGTAGGTTTGAAGTTTCCCTTAAAGGGATTCCAGGAAATCTGCAAGTGCCATCACAGATTTCTCTCAGCTGACCTGTATGTGTACTAGATTAGAAAATATGAATTGGGTACCTAGTTACCATAAATCTCCTTCATGTTCCCACATCCCATATACATTTATTCAATCTGGATGAACTGGTTCTCTTTTCAAAATTCTCTCTGAGAACATCAATTTAGCTGTATGTAAAGAAGCATTCATGTAAGGAATGAAAAAGGAGAGAAAGAGAGAAAGTGGAAGAGGAGAAAAAGAAATCTTCTGTGAGTCATATACAAAATGACAGAAGAAAAAAGACTCATGTCAAAGAAGTCTCCTAAAACTAACTTGCCTTGAGCTGATTATAAATAAAGAATGTTTCTATTTTCCACACCATTTTCTGAGGCCTTTCTCATTTCACCCAAGGTCTGCAGATAAGTTTTTTTATTGGTTGTTGTCGGATTTTGGAGGGCTTGGATTTTCTGGGGGGGTGGCAGGGTGGGGGAGGAGGGGAGGTAGTTGTTGTTTTTAGGGAGGCTGGTGGTGTTTTGTTGTTGTTGTTGTTTTGTCTTTTTTTTTTTTTCTTTTTTCCTAGACTGCAATTGGGATTATAGCATCTTCTAAGTATTCATTATACTGACCATTCACAGATGTTACCTATGGTTTATGGTAGCTTTTGAGCAGGTTAGTTCCAGCTCAGGCTCCCAGGACATCAGCATTACAATCTCTATGGGACCCTGGTTTCCTCATTATATCCAATAGGACCTAGACACAGCTGCTCCAGGCACTTAAATCCAGCATGGTAAGTGTTCACGCAAGGAGGACAAGAAAGACAAAAAAGTCCATTTTTATTTGAAAGACAAAGGAAAATAATTTTCCAGAAAGATTATTAATGTTTGTCCCTGTAGAATGAAAATGAGAAGAATTAAAAAAATTCCTGAGTGACTGAACAGCAACAGAACACTCAACTTTCAGGAATGTAACACTCAGCTTTCACAGAATCACTGATTTCCTTTTAGACAACAAAATGCAACTGCCTTAAGTAGGAGTAATTATGTTGGAAAATTAGTTTAGCTCACCACATTAGGAGTCCCCACTGAACAGTACAAGTGCCCCCACAGAGGATGTGGTCTGGTGGAAGAAGTGAAAGGTCTTTCTGCAAAAGAGGTCATCCACTTCTCATGATAATTTTCTTGTAGCATTCAATCAATAGCATTCTTGCACTGAAGGCACAGGAATGGGATTCATATGTCTTTCCTGGGTAACCATGTGCAGCCTCTGAACATTTTATGCTTTGGTTTCTCATCTCTGAATTGTGACCATTATCCAGGACTGGCCAGAACAAAACAAACAAACAAACAAACAACAACCACAACAACAACAAAAAACACAATTTCAAAGAACACAAAATAATTTCTGATATTAGTAAAAATCTAGATAATCACCAGTTCAATTTTTTTAATATTTTTAGTGATTTTTTTTGTCCCTGCATCTGCATACATCTGTTGACTTCCCTGTTGACTTTAGAATCTTTGAGCAAACTAAGCCAAATATAGAATCTGAAAGTAGATAATTTCCTATAAATTTCATGAAAGTAGGTGGCTATATAAAGAGACAGACCTGTGAAATGTGCCTTAGTAAAGGTAAAGCTGCAGTGTGTGATCCTCCTTAAGTACCAGAGAATCCACAAATAAAGTGGATTTAGGGAAATATATTTCCACTAGAGACTGAATATTCCTCTGTGCCAAATTCAGCTTACAACAAGAGGAACATTTATGGGAAAACAGAGTTCATTAATTTTGCTGATCATGGAATGGTGTATGTTCTTATTAGTTTGGTTTTCTACAGAGCCAAGGATGGTGTGGTCTGGAGTGTCTCCATGTTCCTCCTGGTGTCCCGCCCTTTGAAACAGCTGGTAGCTCTGATGAGTGGATCAGTCTCAAAAGTTTAATTGACATATATTTCCAAAGAGGTGAATCTTATGGGAGAGACTGAAGTATGTACATTCATTAGTGAGACTGAATAAAAGGTTGATCCCATTCACCAATGTCTAAACAATAAGCAGCAATGCACAGTGCAATAGCCTTTATTTCATTGTCAAAATAATTAATCGGAAAAAAATTACGTGTATGTTAAAAGGACAAAAACTCTTAGCATAGCTCAGTGAAGTACTAAAAATCCCAGAGGTTCTAATCCAAACATCAATAACTCTGGGTCATCTTCTTCTTTTTCTGCCTCTTTTTTTTTTTTTTCTTTTTTTTTTTTCTTTTTTTTTTTTCCCTTCCTGGTTGCATGTAGAGAAGGAGAAGGGAAAGAAACAAAAGAAAGAAAAGAATGGCAACCTTTTATTCACAACAATTAAAAAAAAAATTGTTGCTTTGACCAAAAATAAAAAATAACAGTTTAGTTTCTAGAAAAATTATAGTATCTGGGCTTGCATCCCCTACTGACTGATGTCAAATGGAACTTAGAACAATATAGGTAAAATGCTTACTGTCTGACTTTGATCTTTCTACCTAAACTACTACTTTAATCTATTATAAATGTTTTCATGCTTCTTGGATAATTTTATTTCAAATAACTGTTAAAACCATGCACCAACATTAAGTCTTTCAAAGTAGAATGAAGAAGTCACTCACTATATTACTTAATCACTTAACTGACTGTTTTTGTTTTGTTTGGTTTGTTTGTTTGCTTGTTTGTTTAAATGTCTTATCCTTCAAAGTGTTTCCTCTGCCCTATTACATCAAACTAATGGTTTATTTGGGCTATTTTCCCCACATTTTTTAATGTATGTCCTAGCAAAAAGCAGTTTCCTATACTGGGATTAAATATAAACCTTGGATCTTAAATTTTAGTAAAATCATCAAAGTTAAATGGTGGTATAGAATGGGTATAATAATTCAAGGATATTTCATCATCAGAAAAAATACATTAGTATTAACATTGTATGTGCGGGTTTTAAGTCAGAGCCTTAGCTAAATTACTGTAACTTCATATACCTCTTGTTTAGGCTCTGTTTAGAAGTAGATTTCACAGAGATTTGAAATTTATACTAACCCCATGTCTTTTGGTAAAGAACACGTGATGTTATACAAAGTATTTACTCAAATTAATTCATGATGGTTACAGTGCTCATGAGACATGATTATGCCAGTCATTTTAAATTCTTACTAATTAAAAAATTGCTGCAACACCACCATTTATTCAGCAGGACCAATATTATATTGCTGCTCATCAGATAGCTGAAATATTCATTCTGTCCATAGCTGAAAGAACCTCTGTTGGCTGTCAGTCATACACTAGCATATATAGAATGTAGCCCCATATTTGTAGCTTTCCCATCAATATATCCTCAAAGGACTGCATGCCAGTAACCTGGTTTGCCAAGGTACAAGTCCTTGGTGTTATCAGTCAGGATCACTACTGTGAGGGAATAGAAAATCAGGCATATGAACCTCTAAAGAGACAAAGAAGACTGAAAAGCAGGACTCTTGTGTCTTTTTCTGGTGATTACTGTATACTTAATATGTCATTTACTGCCAGATTTTGATTCCTTTAGGCAGAAGAGTGAACACCAGTATTTGTATCGGTTTCAGAGAAACAGTCCATATCTATTTACCCAACTCTTTTTAGCAAAGGTGTGCTATTGAGTTCAGCAGAATCAGGACAAAGCTGGTTAACCTCTGACTTCTTCACTGTGCCCCTCTTAAGAGGTAAGCAATCATATTGGTCTTACTGGAGTGCTATATGACTGAAAATATATCTGCAAGAAAAACATGTGATCCCTAGAAAAAAGGTATTGTATATGCATTACTATGTATACAGCATTATTTATAAATGTTTTAGCAAGTGGGTAACTTGCTTTGGGCTTTTTCTGAATAGAAGTTTCTATATAAATGCAAATTATTTATTTCTAGTAGTAATATTTGTTTTTCAGGCAAGTTTATTTTCCCTTTGTTTCCTAGCTCTGAACACCCAACAGATTCCACTTCACCTGTATTTTATTCAAAGTTTGTTTCACTTATGCCCACAATCTCCTTGTTCTATAGAAGAAATTGCTTTCAATTACACATATATCACAGCACTTAAACATTAGTCTCACTTCCCTGTGGTTAATAATTCACCTTATATTCTAACATCCATCAACATAAAATCAGCATAACAACTTTTATGAATCCCTTTATCATCAACACATTCCAAATGCTTATACAATTCACACTACAGATTCACATAGGAACTGGCTTAATAGCCCTTAAAGTTGCTATAATGTTCACATCCTTTCAATCATAGAATTATTGTTCATGTTTTCAGACAAGACCCTTTTTAGTCATTTTATGTTATTATATCATATTTCTTTACACCCCTCAAGCTGGATCTGCATCTCAAGAAAGCTGGTACAAACTGGTGTAAAATCACTGTACTTTCTGGGGTTACTTTACGCTCACACCAGTGTAATTAAATTAAATGTAACTGGTCCTTAACAATACTTTGTAGGAGGAGGAGAATGGGAAGGTGGAGGGAACTGATTCTCCATAAAATTTCTATAGCCTTTCACCAGGTAACAGACTTCCTCTTATTTAAATTTTATCTATATATTTATTTTTTCTTAGTGAAAACATCCTAGTCACTCACATTTTTTCAGCCATGGGATGTCAAATAAAGTTGAAGTTATCATTTTTACCTAGAGGTTGTCATTCCTCAAGTTCACTCTCCTTATCTGAACACAGTTCAGCAGTTCTAAAGTCTGACTTCCCCATCACACACACACCTCCTATTGAAGTCAATGGCAGTAGCCTGCACATCTGTCAGGATAATCAAGTCCCAAGTTTAGTATCACTATCAATTTAAGACTTAATTTTATCATTTCCATAGGCCATCTGGGCTTTTTTCCCTGTTGGAGTTTCACAGTGACTTTGTCTTCCTGTGTTTCCTATCACTTCTGTCTGAATTTCAATAATTCGTTCCCTTCTGAAGGGACTGTTTTTACATACCTCACCTTTTCCTTCTCCCTCCACTAAACTTCATTCCCTCAGACCATGAAAAAGCCCTGGAAACAGCTACAAGTGAGGTGTGACAGAGAGGCTGCTGAGACTTTTCTTCCTATGTTAGTCTTTGTTGGGTAATATTCGGCTGTAGATTTAATTAATGACAATTATTAATTCATGAATTCATATTGCATTAGCACCTAGAAGCTCTATTATGAACCCCCATTGTGCTTATTAATGTACACCCACATAACAAGCTGTTAACTTCACATTTTGGGGCATTGCATGAATAAAAATGCAATTACAACTGTGACTATATTAATGGCCTGATTCTTCTTTCTTTTACAATGTGTATATGCCACAATAGCTCAATGGGAGATTAAAAATAAATAAATAAATAAATAAATATAAATAAAAAAGACACACCACTGCATCAATATTCTATATTTATAACTATGGTGGATCTTTGAGGATGTATTATCCTGGGATCACAGAATAACAAGACTCTACAACCTCTCTGGGCAACCTGTTCCAGTGATCCATCACACGCACAGTAAGGTGTTTCCTGGTATTCAGAGGGACTCTCCTCTGCTTCAGTTTGTGCCCATTGCCCCTTGTCCTGTCACTGGGTGCCACTGCAAGGAGCCTGGCTCCATCCTCTTTGCACCGTCTGACCAGGTATTTATGGACATTGATAAGATTCCCCCACAGAGCTCTCTCTTTTCCTGGCTTAACGGTCTCAGCTCTCTCAGCCTTTCCTCATATGAGAGGCACTCCAGTCACCTGACCATTTTAATTGCCCTTCACTGGACTCTATCCAGTATGTCCGTGTCTTTCCTGTACTGATGAGCTCAGAAATGGAACCCCCAAAACACTGCTGAAGCCTGGGCTTGAACCAGGGACCTTTAAGATCTTCAATCTAATGCTCTCCCAGCTGAGCTACTTCAGCCCAGCCCTGTGAATTAATATTCACAAAACCTGACACAACATAATCATCTTTCCAACTTTTACAATTCAGTACACCATTTGCTAAACAAAGTGCAAACATCATTCTCCCAGTATATGTGCGTCTTCCACTTCACATGAGCCATGGTGATGGCATTCCCCAGAGGGCATGTCCCTTAAATAGAGGAGTCTATATACCCTCTGATTATTTCTCTAGATGACAGATCAATCTCCATAAAATAAATAAATAAATAAAATAAATATAAAAATAAATAAAAATAAAAATAAAAATATTCACTGCATCAGGACTAAGTTCCTAACTCTTCAAAGCAACTAATTACAAATATATGTGGGCATCAAGCTGTAGCAAGTTTACATATTTCTATTTTCTTGGTTGACCAAACTTCATCTATGATTTTTTAAATTTACACAAAATTATTGAATTCATGAGGATAACTCTAAAATAATAAAAATAAGCAAGCAATAATCTCTGTTTTATACATTATTAAATAATTAGGAATCTGAATTATGTCTCAGGCCCATATTCATGTTCATGCTGGTCCCCTAGAGCTTAGGAGAATAGTGTCCTAATCATTTTGCCCTTTAAGGAGACAAAGACAGGAAAGAGAAGAGGTTGTGGCAAGCACAGTTTTAACCCCAGAAAGTCACATATAAGAGACATTGCAGGACCAACAAAATTCCGCATAATATTTGCAATGGAGAAATTTCGTCTCTATGGTGTTGGTTAAGTGTAAAAACCTTTAATGAGGATGATGATGGTAGTCGAAATAAAAATAATTACAATGTATTTTAGTGTCCAGTTCTCTGACTGGAAATTCTTCTCTACCTGAGGAATGGCTGTTTAAAATGAACACTAAACACTACTTTGGTGCTTTAGAAAACTCCACTACACACTTTTCTGTATATATAACCTGTATAGAGGTTTGGCCTTTCTATCTAGGTTAGATTTCAAAATGATATTTAGACACCTATACCTCACTGACTTGAAGTGGCATCTTACTGTTATTCATGCCGTTGAAAAACCAGCCATCTGGAATTTAGACTCCTCTAAGAATAATTACCTTTCAGAAAATTTTAAGGATTGCCATGTTAAAGTGTGTAAGGTGCCCAAACCCTGTGGCAATAGAGTCTCTGAGAATAATTTAAACAAGCCCATCATGTGTAATGTGTGCAATAAGTTAATGCTTATGTTCAGAAGGCTGCATCTTCCAAACAAAGATTTTCATAGGTGGTCATCTTGCAAAGCTTGGTTTAAAATAACATGTTCCTGAAGGAATAAATGGTCCAAATCATCTGAGAAACCTAGTCACAACTTGTTCAGCTGGTGTTCAAGTATGTCTTTCCTTCACACTGCAGGGTATTTAGGCTGGGAAACATAGAGTAAAATGTACATATGAAACGGCTTTCTCTTCTTTGCTTAGGAATGTTTGACAATGGTAATTTCCACTCTTTTAAGTTTGTATTTTGATTTATTTTATGTTGGTGGAAACCAGGAATAATCTCTCTAATGAGATCTTCTGGTGTAATCATTAAGAACCTCACATTCTAATATCTAGCCAATATTTTAATACTGTGTTCTGCACTGGTCAGAAAACAACACCATCATCTGCATATCATTTCCTGACTCAAGAGCTTAGATCAGACATGGTGTTTTCAGACATGGCTTTTTTCATAGAGTCATGATATAACTGTTGTCTCACCTAGGAGCCCTGAGAGTTCCTGTTTTGCAGCAGCTGGAGGGTTTTACATCCTCTATTGTTCATTCTTCCTCCCCTCTAGCCTCACTATGCAAAAAAGAAATAGGATGTACACCATGCAGGCCAGAGGCATTGTGTGAGATGCTACTGACACCCCTCCATTCTCCAATCTTTTCTGCCAGACAAGTCTCTGAGATGTCTGCCACAAGATGGGAGCTGGGAAATGGACTGCAGTACTCATAAGCATACCACAGGAACCAAAATGAACTTCACCCTCCCCATCCTAATAGTATTTTTTCCCCCTGTTCTTTCCCCCTTTTAGCTACAGCAGGAAGTGCATTAAAGAAGTACATTTAGGTCACTTCAGACCAGAACACTAAAACAAATGCTGATAGTTCAAGGTTAATAGATGCATAAAACAAAAGTAATTCCATGTCAAAGCTGAGATGACAGGTGATTTGACTTGAGACTGCCTTGCAATCACTCTTTTACATGTGCTCTGTACTGAGCCTGGCGGAAGGTGTTATGTTTCTGACATTTACTTGTCAGAAAAGTATGACAATAGAAATTGTTTCTATCTCTGCTGGTCCCAGATGTTAACCTTCTAGCTTTATTTTGTAATTGGGGTTCCACGGAGCTTTAACATTTTCTATTGATTCAATAGAAGTGATAACATTTCCAATCATAAGAAGGCATTATAGAAATATCAGGCAATTCACATATCAAAATGTTTGATAGCTGGGCTCACCACATTAATTTCTGTCACCTTTGCTAGGAACCCTTTATCCTCTTTTTAATACTGAAGGACACCTGAGAGTAGTTTCTGTCACTTTTATTGTTCAATAAAGTAGACAAAAGTTTCAATTAACAACCAAGGAGCCTCTAGGAAATTGTGAATGAGAGTATATTTTATTCATTTTACTGTATTTCTTTTTTCTAATGTGCCAGCTGTGACTTCTAAGCCATGCTTCACAGGAGAGAGAGGGAAAAAAAGTTGATATAAGCTGACATGGTCTGAGGGCCATATTTTTTAAAACATCTTTGTTTTACCTGTGAGAGTCAGGTGTTACAAATATTTTTTTTATAATTCAGCTCTACCAGTGGATGCCAAAAACTTATCAGCCCTAAGGTTTAATTCAGATACAAAGGAAAGGAATAATGGATGTAATACATGGTGTATTAGGTTAGGAATAAGATGCAAGACTCTCATCCTTTGTAAGCTAGTGTCTTATGCCTGCATGCTATTTAAAAGCTTAGGTACTACATTTATACTTTGTAGTTGGCAAACAGCCAAAGAATGACCTTCTAGGTCTCAGTGTTATTTCTATGCCTTTCCTGCAATTAAAACTGATAAGTTTGTAGAGGCAGGTGCCACACCCAGGCTATCATTTTACCTTTGAAAATCCTTCTGTATCCCTTCAGATTTTTATGGATTAAACATTTGCCCTGGCCAGCCATTCCACCAATCAAGGAGTTAATGGCAATATCTTTCTGGTGTCCTACTCCTCAGTCTGTCAGTGTTCAAGAGGCATTTGGTTAATGACCTCAAAAACATGCTTTAACTTCTGGTTAGCCTGGAGTGGTTAGGCTCTTGGACTTGATAATCTTTTTAGATCTCTTCCAACTGAACTATTCTTCTCTATCCCACTGACATACACCTGAACAGTTGTTAAAGCTTGGTGTAATGATACCCTGTCTGCAGCTTTGAAGCCCTCCTGATGTCACAACTTCCCCTTCACATGTCCCACTCTAACACATCTCAGGACATCCGAAGGACAATGCCACAGTCCAACCCAGTTGGGGTAACCAAGAGGACAGTTTTCACGCAGTTTTAGGACCATGGTCATTTAAAAGGATGCACTGGATAGAAAGACCAGTAAAGAAATATATTATTTCAATTTTGGAATATCTATTTCTGTTTTTATTTTAAGGTCTGCACATTTATTCCGTGACTGATTTTGGAGCCTAAATCATTTTTTATATGTTTGCCTGAAGGTTATAAAACACCTCAATAACACTGCTCTTTCCCTTTCTTCTTCTCACCTTCATCTCCAGCTTGTGAAAGTAGAGAATTTATATAATATTTCAATCCATCTAAAAGCTACCAATGTATAAAACAGGATAATTCCACAATGTAATAAATATAAACTCAGTTCAATAGACATCAGTGTCATGGAAACAACTGTTAAATTTCAGAAAGAAACATTCCTTACAGATGTATAAACCTCCTGTCACAATGATTGTGTAGGGTAAGTGAGAGCTGCAACCGGACTCGGTTGTTTTATTTTCCTTTCATTCCTATTGAAGAATGTATAAGTGCCGTGAATAAGAAGTCTTGCCTTATGTTGGAGAAGCAAAATGGCATTTTTTACCACCATTCTTTCCCCTTGCTAAACAGAAGTTCAACCTACTTAAGCATAAAGAGAGTAATAAAATCAGTTGGTCACCAGATAACAAGCAACATCTTCTAGCTGGCCTGCTCCATAAGGATTTCCTCAATGATTTGACAGCATCTTTCTTTTTACCTATGGACTCTTGCTCCATCTTTGTTGTTTAATTTAGTGAAGGTGCCCTGCATAGCTCAGGGTTGTCATAGGCAAGGTTTAGGTAGTAGTCAAAGTGCCATCTATGATGGCAGTGCTCAACATTTCCATACAGCTTTCTGGTATCAAAATACTATATTGTAACATCCAGAAAGGATGGCCAACATTTAAGCTTAATTACCAGTATTGTTGTAATTGTATACCATACAAGTTATGAGGCCAGTATTTTTGAAAAAGCAGTTTGTTGTTCTTCACTAACCCCTCTTTCTTCAGCTCCTTATGACTTTCATATGGCTCTATATCAGGCTGACACGGACTTTTGCATCTTAAATGATAACCATCTGCACGATGCAACAGAATTTGATGTACCTGCAGGGGTAGAAAGGACAGCTTATCAGTGGTTGGACCTCTCCTTTTTCTCAGATATGTGGTTGTGAAATGTATATCAAATTGACTGTCCAAAACCTGAGACATCTAAAAGTCATAACCAGTAGTTAAAAGATTTTGTTTATATTTCATATTTTGTCTCCTTTGACTTTTGTTTTTTGTGACATTCACAAATAATCTAAGGCTACTTATTACTTTGTGTTTCAATCTGCAAATCCAAGTTTGGTCAAGTCTGGGTTACTAAAACAGCCATCATCTAATTATTTATATAATAGCAGTAAAGAATAAGAAAATAAAACTACGGATAGGAAAAGATAATCCTGATTTGTGATATTAAGTACCTATTTTTATCAAAATATTTTAGTGTCTAATTGTTCGTCATTGTTTAGTAACCAAGGCCTATATTTCTATATATTTGAAACTTCATTTTTTCATTATACAAAAAGTTTTATTTACTACACTGTTTTCCCTTACCATTTTCTCAGAAAAAGACTCAAAGTTTAAAACAAAAGTTATAGGTAAAAAGTGTGAAAAAATCCTTTCCTTTCCTTTTTTTTTTTTTTCCATCCTAGGACACGTTGCTGTATGCCAAATCAGATTTCATTTTCATCCATTTTTTTCTTGTGCAAAAAATCCTGAACAGTTGCCCTGCACACCAGTCAGAGTACAACTGTCAGTACTGGACCACCAATTTCTATGGAGTTTGCAAGGCCTCATCTCTGGGCCATAACAGACTGTGTTTGAACTTTTCTTGACCTGCCTCTAGGTGTGTGGTCACTTGGTTTATCTGTAGCAGCAGGCTTGTTAATCATTGTGTGGCTGTGCCAACCTTGTTTTGCTTTTGTTAGCTTATCATCTAAACATACATTTTATGTAGACAGTAGGAACAAGCAGCTATTCCATGTAGAATGAGAGATTTATGACTAACATAACACAGTATCAAAACATACAAGCTTTGTACAATTGCACAAGCCTTGAATTGGAGGGTTACATGGTGGAAATTAGTACAGGAATGGGAAGTTAAGAGACAGCTCACAGGCTGGCAATGAAGACTCAATGGCTATAAATAACCCAGACATTATTTTTTTCTTTAAAATAAAGACATCAAGCTGGACAGAAGTGGCTGCAGTGGTAAGAAAGAGAACAAAGAAATTGTATCTGACATACATAAAATGCAGCATATATAATGAATTTGGATGTAACATGGATTGTAGGCCATTTCAAGATACAAAAATATGTAGGAAATACATAAAAACCTCCATTGGATCCAAAGAAAACCAAGATTGAGGAAGAAGGAACTATCAGCATTGTCCTCATACTGTCCCTTAGTATGGAAGGATTCGGTTGCTGATGACTTACTGTTCTCACACCACCACCACCACATTTCCTCTGTGAATATCAAGTTTTAAAATTCTTTTACAATAAGTATTGTATGGATGACTTGTTAACAAGGAATTATTTTTCTTAAAAATATAGAAAACATTTCTGAAAAACGTACACAAAATATCAAACTCTGGAAGTTACTGCCTGGCTCCAGTCTCAGACACTTTAAAGGTTATCCATGCCAAAGAGAAGAGAACAAAAATAAATCAAGTAAGTGAGTCTGTTGAGTTTTTTTGTTGTTGTTTTCCCTCCCCTTTTATTCCATCATGTTTTTGCTGGAAAAGATGCATTTCCTGGAGCTGCTGATGTGTTTTGGGACTTCAGGCACAGATCCTCTCACCATTTTCAAGTCTCATTCTGAAGGCTGGAGTAACCTTTCTTCTGTTATGGACAGTCAGGGCTGTGCAGGATTAAATAATTTCTTGGATAACCTGTGCAGATCCCATGGACAGCTGTGGCTATCAGGACTAAGACCTTAAATGCAATTTTATATTCTTTGGAGAACCAGTCCAGAGAGCAGAACATTGGGGTCATATGTTTTTGGTTGCTAGAGGACTTTTTCTTAGACAGTGGATTTTCCTGAACCTAGTACTAAACTTTCTGATGAGAGAAATAGCTTTCCAAATGTCCTATTCTATTGCCTATTATTACTGGGAATTGTTTTATTGCACAGACTCTGAAATATTTCATGACAAGAGGACAGGAAAAAAACAGAACTAAAGGCATGTAAATAGGAGATGGATTGCAAATAGAACAGGACTATATGCCCTTCCTGATATTTATAAAGGAAGTTATTGTTGGCAAGTGAACGGAACTACAGAAGTCTCTGCATTGAGATGAGGACCAATAAAGCCTCCTATGCTTACATATGTTTGATTTTATGTATGATAGAAGTCATGTAAAAAAAATGGCGTTATCTAAGTAGTTAGCAAATGGACATATATGTAGAATCAAGACCTACATTGTTATTAGTACAATTTATATATTATGTTAGAAAAGTTATCACTGCTCCAAGCAAGAAAATGTCAGAATTGCCTGCTCTTAATTATGCAACCACATCCATCTATAAACCACTGCATTTTTCGCCTCTAGTAGAAAAGCAGTATGTAATTAAGGATACTATAACTTGTGCATGCACATGGAAAGATTTAATTATCTTCTCTCCCTTTTCAGGACCAACCTTCTTTCATTGCCTCCCATCTTTGATCTTTGGCTTAGACTCAGCCAGATCTACACTCTCCCACCCTCCTTATGCAAAGCTCTCTCTTCCTCTAGTCCCAAGGCTTCTCCTCTCTTGAATCCTTCTCCTGCTTTGAAACCTACCTCCCAGGCTGGCTGCTGTAATCTAGCAGTCTCCACGGAGTAGGTGGGAGTTACATTTGCTGCAAGAAACAGTGCACAAGGGTGAATAAAACGTCTGCCTCATACCCAGCAACACTCCCTCCTGCTGTATTTCAAGACCCTTTTGCAAGCATTTGTCTAAGAAATGGACAATGGCTCATTTCTATTTTAAAACAGGCAAAACACTTGCAGTGTTTCTAGGTTAATTCTCAGAAATATGTACAGGGTTCTGGCTGACATTTTTAAAGAAACTCACCAGCCAACAAATCTGAACCAAACAGACTAAGCCATTGACATTTGGCAAACATGTTAGTAAATAGAAGTAGGATGAGGTAACAGGGAAATGCTCAGCAGCCTAGCTAATTGGCTCTGATATCAACCCCAGTCCTGTAATAAGGTATAGTCCTGCTTACATATCTACTGAGTAACGTGCATATAAACATCTATCTACAGTGATTACAGGAAATACTCTGCAGTCAGATATTTGTGTAATTCAAACATAAAATAATCTACTTCGGGCACAATAACATACAGGAAAAAGTATGATTAGGGTTGCCGAGCAAACTAGCCTGCAAGAGCAAATACTGATAGAGGGTTTTTGACACAAGCCTGTATTGCCTTATAACATATTATCATTTCCTATGGTTCCAAGGTCAATGTCTCTTTCACAAATAACATTTCGGACCTGTAATTGTTCATCTACATGCCAGCAATTATGGGCGAATTGATCAGCCAGTAATTAATGCTATGCTATTACACTTTTTAATTTGTAGATTATACAGCTGCAAGCATTCACACATTTTTAATTTGTATATTATACAGCCACAAATGTTTACAATGCCCTTTTTAATCTCCTTACACTACCAGTGCCATTATTCACTGTAGATTAATGATACACCGAATGCTGAGGTTTATTTCATTTACCACTCTTACCAAGAGAGCTGTTAACATTACTGTGCTCTATTACTTAATGTCTTACTGCAGCTGCTAGTGAGCATTGGTTACCCTTTAAAATATTACCAGTTGAATATTCTTTCCCTCTCTCTTTCTCTCTCTCTTAAGCACTCTTGCTACTGACAATATGACTCTGTGGTAATATTACACTTTATTTTCAAATTTATTTCAAGAGTCTTGTTCCAAGGCATTTCAATCTTTTGTTCCAAACAAAGGTACCTCGCCAGCCCTGGATGTTTTGCATTCCCCAGCCTGTTCTTCCTACACTCTTCCTCTGCATGACTTCACTATCTTCTTCATATTATATTGTAAGCTGGGCAGCTAGCCCATAGTCTTACTTCAGGGAAACATTTCTGGTCAGGACAACACTCCAGCATGTCTTTAACCTAAAGCACTTGTTCCAGTCTATACAAGAACCTCTTGCTTACATTATTTACTTGAATAGGACACTGCAAAAATAATCTTTCTTGCTAAAGACTTAATCCAAAGCTTATCAAAACCAACAAAAGCTGTCTATAAAAGACTTGCTACAGAATTTAGGGACATCACATTTTTTTTCCCTTTTGTCTTTAATATGGCAATGTTACTACTACCTCTTATAAAGTGATTTGTGATATACAGATGAAAGTCTTAGGTATTGTTAAAACCTTAAGCTGTTTGAAATCATGAAAACCTATTTCACTTTCTAAGCTCCTCTTTCAAAATACAAGTCAATTATATATATATATACACACATACATAAACACACACACATATATATATATGCACAAAACATTCTACTTGGCATTGGTGCATTCTTATCGGAACTTTACTTAAGGCAAAATGATCAGTATTCTTCAAAACTACACTAAGCAAAATAGTTTCCTTCTTTCCCTCTTCTTCAAGAGGGAATAAAATATTTTGAAGTTAATTATGAGGACAAAATAAAACTCACCTGATTCCTTGTCCCCCTACAAATAAAATACCTAAACCACCTCCATGAAAAGACTCTTCTTTATAGCCTTAAGTCCTGAAATGGTACTGAAAGGAAACTTAAGAGACCTATTGCAAATCAGTGGACAACTGGACACATAATTTTTTTTTTTTAAATACCTTGACTGAAAAGTGAAACATCTATTATCTCTTCATGATCACGTCCTGAAAAATAAAATGCAGTGGAAGAACTTGTCTCTTGAAGGAAGATGCAACACTTGACTAGCATTTCCACAAGAAGCCATTGTGAATTACCAGAGGTAAAATATCCATTTTAAAGTCCAGCTGATATGTTCTTTAAATAAATGTTCTTTCAAAAAATATTTTTCCCCAGAAATCAGATTCATTTAACACGTAAATAACAAAAAGCTGACTTTCTGTTGAAAAGCAGTTTTGAAGGGAAAAATGTTTAACTAGTCCTAGTCAATGCCGTTACAATGATTTACACCTGTTGAAGATTAATACTTATCAAATTCACATGGGCATTGCAAGGATTAATGTTTACAATATTTTACTGGAAAGCTAAAATGATCTCCCACAAACATTAAACAGTGACACCTGTGATAACTTGTGTTACATACTATGTTAAGTACAAAAGATGTCTGAAGGATGTCAGATATCACTGCTGATAAACATAAAGACTTCCACAGGATTCTTGTTAATAAGTAGTTGTAGAAAAAAAAAAAATATATATATATATATATAAACACCTGTATGTTATAGCAGTTTTCTTTTTTCTTTTTTTTTAATCTAAATGATTTCTGAAATATATATATATATATAAATTAAATATATTTTTCATTAAATGTTTTATCCATCCAATAGATTTAAATTTTTCTCAGGGACAGCAGAAAGTTTATGCAGGCAAACTGAATCATGTTCTCCTGTTTCAAGCCCCAGAACATCTACTATAGTGATTCCTCAGCTTTCTGTCAGTAACAGAATTTGAGCATGAGCTTAATTTATTTGACTTAACTGGGGTCCTGCTCCCTTGACTTAAGAGAGCTAAAGATCAGTCCACAAAATGTGGTCATTGGTAACAGGAGCCCTGGTTTTTAATTTCTTCTGGAAGCACTGAGATTTTACTTTCCTTCTCATAGAAAACATCTGTAATTATTGTAATGTCAGATAACAGTGTGTTCTAAGAAGAGAAAGCTAACCCAGCTCACTGAGTACAGAAAAATTCATTGACATTGTCAGCAGAAGGAAGAACTTTTAAGGCACTTAAAGAAAACAGACTTATGTTCCTTGCTGAAGCACCTCTTGTGTGTTGTTTTGAGGTGGTTTAGCAAGATAATTCTTGTAAATGGCAATTTGACCTTCCCTGCTGTCACTACATGCTAACGGAGTGCTGGACGCTGTCCCTAGGTACCAGGCTCCTCACAAGTGAGTTTGCATTACCACAGTAACAACCACATGTCTATACTCTTCCCTTTTTAAAAATTTGTTTAATTATTTATTTTTAATAAGGCCAGACTTTTTTTATATATATTTTTTTAATGTCCCTGTCCTTGATCCTCAAAATTATGCTTAAGATGCCTAATTCCCACTGAGTCCACACATCAAAAATATTCTCTTGGCTTATTCTTCTCCACCATATATAGTTCTTCTCTACCTAGGAAGTGAGTGTAGAAAATGTTCTTACCTGTCATCCCCATGACACCATTTAGGAAAACATGCAGATAATATTCCCTTTCTTTGACCTGGTGGTACCTGTAGGGTTTTTTTACCAAATAACTTCCAGACACAGAGCAAAATCACTGGAATTTCCCTGAGCTCTGCAAATTAGTTTCTTCTCTTTCCTATACCCCACATCTCCTTCACCACTGAGATTAAGGAGTTTATAAAATACAACTTGTTACAGCCATGAGGGATTACTACTATATATTATCACTCACAGCTCATTAACCCCAAAGCCCTGCTAACTAAGAAAATCCTCTCTAATGAGGTTTCCTTCACTGCACTAAAGAACAAAAGGTCTCAAAGTTTTGCCTATTACCAATCTTCCTCAAATTATTTTCCCGTAATTAAAATGGAACTTTAAGACCATTAAAATACAAATCTGAATTTCTTGTACTCAAGAAAATCCATGTCCACTGTTATTTCTGTGCTTGCAAAGGATCTTCAAACTGTCAAATAGAGGGGGAATACATTTCTGCCTTTAATCAACTATAAAAACTGGATCCTACTTTTGAAATAAAGTACATGACTTCTGGGCATATTAGTCGTAATTCAGTTTTGGTGTAAGCAGACACACATTTTGTTACCATTTATGGGAATCAGGCAGTTTTCTTCTGGGATAAATTAGGATTCTTTGTCAAGAATTACAAAAGCAAATGGACTACTTGTCAGGTGTCCCAGCAGTAAGTGTGATGGAAAAGGCCGAAATAAATTGGCTTGACAGAGGAAGAAAAATAAATCTATTTACTATTATTTACATTATAGTAGTACTTAGCAGATCCAAAAGGGACTGAGAAACTCACAGTGAGAGTTCTGTGAGAAAAAAAGTACAATTACAGAGTAAATTTTATGGGCATTAAATGTTCCAAATTGCAGTTATATGGATAGAGAAAGGCTCTTCCTTTTTTTTTTTTTTTCTTTTCTTCTTTCCCCCCTTTTATTTCTGAAATGATTGTTATACTTAGTCAATTTCTAACTCTGTTGTGCATTCAAATTCAGTTTCTAGATGAAATAAAGTGCACTATTTCACCAAAACCCCCATGATGCTAATTCTGATAGTTACTAGTTACTTAGTGAACCCTAAGTAACTTAATGAACTTAGAGCCCCAGTGACCTTAACACTCCATTTATTGTTATGTATTTAATATCAAAGACCAGGGAGATGAGTGGTTGGAAAGCTGCCTGGCAGAGAAGGACCTGGGAGTACTGATTGATAGGCAGCTGAATATGAGCCAGCAGTGTGCTCAGGTGGTCAAGAAGGCCAACAGCATCCTGGCTTGCATAAGAAGCAGCGTGGCCAGCAGGTCTAGGGAGGTGATTGTCCCCCTATACTCGTCTCTGGTGAGGCCGCACCTTGAGTACTGTGTTTAGTTCTGGGCCCCTCACTACAAGAAGGACATGGAGGTGCTCGAGAGAGTCCAGAGAAGGGCAATGAAGCTGGTGAGGGGTCTGGAGAACAAGTCTTATGAGGAGCAGCTGAGGGAGCTGGGGTTGTTTAGCCTGGAGAAGAGGAGGCTCAGGGGAGACCTCATCGCTCTCTATAGGTACCTTAAAGGAGGCTGTAGAGAGGTGGGGGTTGGTCTATTCTCCCACGTGCCTGGTGACAGGATGAGGGGGAATGGGCTAAAGTTGTGCCAGGGGAGGTTTAGGTTGGATATTAGGAAGAACTTCCTTACTGAAAGGGTTGTTAGGCATTGGAATGGGCTGCCCAGGGAAGTGGTTGAGTCACCATCCCTGGAGGTCTTTAAAAGACTTTTAGATGTAGCCCTTAGTGATATGGTTTAGTGCAGGACTTGTTAGTGTTAGGACAGAGGTTGGACTAGATGATCTTGGAGGTCTCTTCCAACCTAGACGATTCTGTGATTCTCTGAAAAATGAAAATTATGGTTTTGGTGAGAAGACCCCGACTGTTCCATTGTTCAGCCTGCTGCACATGATACCTTATCTCTATGTTTCTTCAAAAATGTCATTGTGGGAGTTTGAGATTGTGTGTTAGCTGCCTGCTAGAAGGTTTATTCCTTAGACCAGGATCATAATAATAATTTTTAAATATCGATCTGAGGATCTGTTTCTGTCTTGGAGACAATATTTGCTTACAGATGAAGAAGACCTTCACAACAGAAATAAAGGGAGGTTTTGAGGTACCTTGTCAGTAATGACAGGTCCATCACGAGCTAAAGGAAAGGCAGTTCATGCCACAGGGGAGGAACTGGGAAAAAAAAAAAAAAAAAAAAAAGGGAATTTAGAGAATAATGATCCCAGCAGTAACATCTATACAAGAGGTTGAAGTGCTACTATACTGAAACTAAAGTTGCTGTGTTACTGTGGATCCAGTAAATACAGATCTTCATTGCCACCAGGACTCATGGTAGACCCTGCAAGCTGACAACACTTCTCTTCGTTATTATTCTGAATTATTCCTTTTATAAGTCAGAAAGTGACTTTGGGTTCACCTAAACCAGGAAGCCCCAGTGCCATCTTGTCTGCTGACAAGTCTCTCCATAGAAGCCAGGCTTTGATTCTAGTTTCTTTTAGTGGTAAATGATGGGCAACTGAAAATAAGATGAATCGTGGGCAGATGCTCTCAGCAGAAGTTTCTTTAGAGAGAAATGCTAAAACTAAACAAACAGTCTCTTTTACACATCAAATGTGTTCTCTTTGCAAAGGGCATTCACAGTGACTCAGATCAGTACATTTCCCAACCTCACTAGTTAAAACATGAAGCTCTGAAGTCCTCATTTCTATTTTTGGTTATTCCAATAATTTTATTTGAGTCATGTAATTGTTCTGTATTTCTTTTCCACCTTTTCTCTCATTTATTTGTTTCTTTGAGGTGTTCCTGGCAAAAAATGTTTTAAAATAAGCTTAAGAGAATATGTGCTTAATAGACTAGGCAAATGTATATGTAAAAACTATAACCAATTTCCTTCCTTCCTTCCTTCCTTCCTTCCTTCCTTCCTTCCTTCCTTCCTTCCTTCCTTCCTTCCTTCCTTCCTTCCTTCCTTCCTTCCTTCCTTCCTTCCTTCCTTCCTTCCTTCCTTCCTTCCTTCCTTCCTTCCTTAACTATGTTCATTTTCTTAACATGGGCTATCATGGGTGGAATAAAGTTATAGTGTTAGATAAGTGCCAAATGGAAGTTTTCCAGCCTGAAACTGATACTACCACGACTAGTTATGGGATATTCGATCTAATTATAACATTCTGGGGGTTCTTTTTTTTCTCTCTTTTGTTTTGTTTCATGGTGGTTTTGTGGTCTATTTTCTTTTGGTTTTGTTTTCCAAAGAAAGCATAAAATATCCTTCTCTTATGCTAAAGATTCAATTTACTTTCCTGAATTATTTATTTTGGTTTTACCTCCCTCAAAGTAGACATGTTTGTATCTTAATTTGTTAGTTTTCTTTTCCTAAAATCTTTACATTGATATATAGCTATGATGGAAGAAAAAAATGAAGAGTATGTGAAAATTTTACAAGCCTGGACTGCACAGCTAGATTTTGGTTCTGCATCTACTATCAAATCTTAAAACAAAGTCTTCATTCAGTTGATCCACCATGGCTTGAGTTGTACTGCCCAGAGGGCACATGCACATCCAGAGATGTGGCTGCAACACCTTCAGATCGCATGTGATTATATGCAAGATGATAAGACTAAGCAACTTGCATGAAATGAGCTGGATCTACCAAGACCTAAATACATGCAGCACTTTCAAAAAAGGGTAGGCAGCAGATTTTCCAGGTGAACTAAACAGAAGCTTCCATCCACTTGAGACCTGTGATAAGCCTCTCTCTTCTCAAAGTAGCTTAAATGTACATTGCAGCAGGTTTTATTGTTAACCTCTCTTTGGCCTTCAACAAGTAGTCAATAGCCCTGCAGATTATATTCTCCTCTGCCATCCTGATTGCTAGAAGCATTCATCCAGAACTAAGCCACTACAGTAAACAGAGCAGGGTGAGAATTTTTCAACAAAACACTTTTTCATCAGAAAAAGGTGATTCATCGAAACTGAAATCTTTCAGAGGAAAGTGGTTGTTTCATTGATTTTTGTGGTGGCAAAGTTATGGAGTTCCTGAAAAGTTTTTTTTTTTTTTGAGGTGTTTGAAGCAAATAATATTTTCTACTTCACATAAGTATTTGGGCAAATATTAATGCCAGGTTACATGACCACAGGTAATTTAATAATAAAAATAAAAATATGGAAAATGATTTTGAAGACAAAAGACTTTTTTTTTTTCTCTCATATTTTCAGTTTATATCTTTTTTTGAAGACTTTTATGCTATTTCAAGTTAAACCAGAATATGTTTGACTGAATGGTAAAACAGCCTCCCATACACCCATAAAGAAAATAACCAAGTGCTTAATAAGTTTTCCATTTTCTTGTGTCATAGACTAGTGAAATCATCCAGAAGACAGCCCTCATCAGTAGTATGGCTGTATCCATCTCTTAGAGTATAGAAATGGCTCATTCATGTAAATATAATCTCGATAAACAATGTATGGACTGTAGTAGAGAAAAACAAAACCATATCTGAATATACTGCTCAGCCAATGAAATGCCAAGATGAAATTGTTACATCATCATAATATACATCTACTGATTTTCCATGTTATGAAAGTACAATCGCCTTTTTAATTTTCTGTTTGTTTGAGCTACTGCTAAAGACTGAATTTTCCAATGAACTTTTGAAGAATTTCAAATAAATTTCTGGGGAGAAAGATACCTGAAAAAGTATGATAAGAAGAAACGGGATAAGAAAACTGTGATGTCTTAAGATGAAGAATGGATGTGATTGAGCAAAAATACCTCTTCTAAATAAATATTTTCTTCATATATCCATGGGAGTAGCAGGAAACTATATTGCCCAAACATAAGAAAAGTAATAGAGAAACAAACAGCAATACTCAGAAGGTGTGGAAAGACTTTTTATTGCAAGCAGTCTGCATGGGATAACCAGGACTTTGCTAAATTAAAGAATCAGATAAGGATATCAAAATATTAAAGCATACAATTTAAAAGTACAATGAAAAGAAAAGAAAGAAAAAAAAAAAAAGAATATGTGTCACAGCGAGGGACAAAAAAAAAAAGACCGCTTTGGCTTTCAGAGAAAAATAGCATATGCAGTTTGCCTGCCTCAGCAGAAACTAATACGAGGTGAGAGATAGCGTAGAAAATGAAATGATCATAACAAATTAATACGGACCTTCTGAGAAAGCAGATCAGGAAGTGTTTTTTGTAGATAATAGAGACTCACATAAAAACAGCAATACTGATGGTGAGTTTTTTGCAAACACCCTGGTGTTGAATGAGATAGAAAATGTACAGCATGTTATCATTTTAAAAGGGATTGTGCCCTTTTTATAATGCTGCTTCTTCCACTGAGGAAACCAGTCAAAAAGATCAAAGGCTGCACTGGGTTTAGTTCTCCCTAAAAATCTGAAACTGAGTGAAATATAGAAGCAACCACAGTGTCAAACATAGAGAGAGGATCTCAACTAAAATATTCTGTTTTCTCCCCAATCACTAGTGTATTAGCTGAGCAGAGATAAAAGAAAAATCATTATAATCTCCATAATGCTTGCCATGAATTAGAGACACATGAACTGCAAAGCGGGAGATTTCTTGTTAGGCTGAGGCTTGTATTTACAAGTGAAGGGAACAGAGCTTTGCCTAAAATCAGGGATCAGGTTTCCCATGGACAGTAGATGAGGAATTATCAAAGGGTGTAGAAATAACATTGGCAATGGCATATAGTACTGGGGATTGAGATAAATGTATTGCAGTTCTGTCTGATACTGGAACCAATCTCTGAAAAATATACAGGAGGGGATGAAAATGTCAAAACCAAGGTTTGTGTAATTGCTTCAAACTTTAGTGAGATGCTCTGTTCCCCTAAATTCTCTGCTGCTGTCTCCCTCACTCTTCAACACACATACAACCATGCACCATCCCAATAAAAACAAAGGGTGACAGACATTTACTCCAAGTCCCTTTAATTTTTTCATAACAGAAAAACAATCCTGACCATCTATCAGAAATCCTTTGCAATATGTTAGCGCTATCATCCTGATGCACCTGTGGAGCCAGGTTTCTGCTCTGAGCTTGGCCAGTAACACAGCAGGTGACACAGACCCTTCCTGCTGGGTACGCATGTTCCCTGTCTTTGCACTAAACATCCTGCACACAAATGCTGAAGCTGGTGTGAAGATAACTGTCAGCTGTGGTAAAAAGAGGACAAATTGGTCTTCAGAACTTTTACTTCATGAATAAAAGTGCCAGTTCCTCAGGAGTACAGAAGAATGTAGTCACTGTGAATTAGGCACTAAGAGATTTTTTCCCCATGAGGGAAAATTTCATGTTTGCCATTATTATTACTTTTTTATGTTAGTTAAACAGGAAATCTAAAAGAGAGCTGTTCAATTGACAGCTTCCAAACAACAGACTGTTTCTGTCCATCTTTTCTTAATATTCTACCTCAATATACTACTACAATGCTGATTGATTTGCTAACCAGCTCATGAAAAAACTACTGCAGTATAATATCTACTGATGCTAAAGGAAGTGGAGAGCTCTGATGTAAATGAAATACGAGGTTTTGGGGCTATTCAGCTGTAATTAGTGGTAAATTGAGAAGTGTAACAACTCAGGGAAGTTGTGATTTTGTTGCTGCAGGTCTCTTGGCTCTACCATGCTAGTGAAGAAGAGAAAAGCATGACAAGTACAAACTGTAATTCCCATGAGAGAGAACAACAAACTGAAGAGACACAGGGTGATCTCAAACAAAACTACAGTGAAATATTTGAAACAGAAAATTGTCATTTGAGACTGGGGGGAACATCGAGGAATGAGGGAGTATTTAAATTTCTACTCTCAAATGGGGATAAAAAAGAAATAAATATAAAATATCAGTCTTTCCTGCACAACTGTTCCATAAATTGGACACCTCATTCTCTTAGAGAGATTCCTTAACAAGTATATTAATTGACATGTAAGAAAAAATAAATAAAAAGAGACAACAGCAACACCTTTTGAACGATTGTATCCATTTTATTGCCTTTTTAATATTTTTATGATCTTTTTATAGATAATTTTACTATATACATTTTATCTTTATGAATGCTACTGTATGTCTATATCAGATATTTGTTAGAAAGTTTGTCTTGCAGTGGATTGTATATAAATTAACTTGATATTTTCACATCATAACACACATCTATCAATGAAAATCAGTTTCTATCAAAAAACTTAATATAGAAAAGTGTTTAATTTATGGTAGAATTGTATAGATTTTGTCTGGTTACATAGCTTATTTTTGCTTGGTTTTGCTGATTAATATACCTAAGCCAGTTTATGTGTTTGTGTAGATTTTATAGCTTTTTGATTTTTTTAAAAATAAGTTTTCAAATGTGTGAGTTATGAAAATGACTTTTTAAATCTCCTGTTATTTCATAGAAATTCCCTTGTTATCTGTGCTGTAAGTGGCAGCAAGGATAAAATAAGGTTTTATATTCTGTGCTGGATGGAACAAAACATTTTATTTAAGTCTGGATTTTCCTTTAAATTTGCTGAAAATGTGGAACAGTAAAAACTTAATTTGGACTGTCCCAATTGGTTGAACAAATTAGAAAAAACTTTTTTTTTTTTTTCCTTAAAGAAATGTCATCCAAAATGATTTCATTTCTTACATCTTGACTTTCCTCTCTTTAGGAGAATCACACAGGTCTGGTATAGTTGTCCTTATTGATAAAGCTATCAAGGTGAACATTATATAATTGTTGGTTTGGGACATTCTTTTCTTGCTAGCATAGGTACATTGAAAGAAATTGAATACTAAGACTTGAATCACTAGGAAAAAAAAAAAGTATTTGGACAACATATCTAAAAGATTTTTGTGTCTTTTGCAGGGACTGAGAAGGATAAACTTGTTCATGAATTCCCATTCTTTGTCATTTATGCTTGCTGACCATGTTTTGTAAATCTCGTTTTGACTTCAGGACATATGAAGAATTTAACACTGATTACAAACATATTAGAAAGAGTTCAATGGTGCCCCACAGGCCATTAGGGGAGAACACAAGCAAATACAACAGCTTCAGTGTCTGAAATACCAAAAAAACAGGTCTTATCCTCCAGAGAGGAAAAAGCCAGTTTGACCATGATCCTAACAACTGAACAAGACTGTTTGGAGTCCCTCAATTTTTAATTACATTTTAATTGTTTTTCTGTTTGTTTGTTTGTTTATTTGTAGATAAAGAGTTGTTGTTTAACGAAATTAATTTACAGAGTAGGCACAACTTCATGTTTCAACACTGAGCTAAGCACTGCTATGAGATACAAAAATAGGTCAAATCTCTCAGTAGGTTAGTCTCTTGTTTTATTACTTCAGACTGTCACCACAGCTGCCAGTTAATGCTAGTATGTTGCAAATGTTATGCTGTACCAAGCTAGAGTGAATATAAAAATGTACACTTTAGCTCACTACTAAAACACTCAGAGATGTATCAACAAAAGACTGAGGCTTTGAAATATCTCACCTTTCAGTGAACCTCATGTTTGCCTAACCTTCTTTCCCTTATACATTTAATCTAGTAAAAAGTCTTGCATGGTTCTATCTGTCCACAAATAGGTAGGAACAAAATCATCTGTGTGTGGAAAATCCAGGCAGGTAACGGTGGAAGTTTATATCTGATTCTCTGCAAGATTCTCTCTCAAAAAAAAAAAAAAAAAAAAGGCATTTTCCTGAAATCTCATAAGGTCAGGCAAACTTGTTCAGGGCAGATGACTCCAGGGAAAGAAAAAGACCTTGACTCAATTCTGTATTTGATCTTTGCCAGATATATGTAAAGAGAAGCTGAGTGCTATACCACAGGAGGGGTTGGAAAAATGCTGGTGGTCTCTATGCAGAGAAGAGTTGTGACAGGTCCAGGCCTTTAGTCTGGGAGAAGTAAAATAATATTTAACGTATGGACAAAAATTGAGCTGGAGAAATCTTATCCCAGACTTGTCAAGATGTGTGTTTTTAGGCTATAACTCCTGGATCAAGTCCTACAAGACAGCCAGCTATCAGCTTTTAGGAATGTTTGTGGTGCTCTGTTTTACCCTGTAACTGGGGATCCTGACATTCATCTAAGCTGTATTTGAAAAACACACTTGAAGCATGAACATAAAGCCAAGATTTCCAAACCATTCTCTAAACAGATAGGAATTATGCAGTCTATGTTGTTGTTCTTTCAGTCTTCCATGATAGATCTTTACACAATGAGTTAAACAGGATTTGGAAACAGGGACTTGAACCTCACCTTCTCATATCCTATGTGAATGCTTTAATAAAAATTAGTGTTTGCTGTCTCTAGTGTAAACTCTTTTGTGCTTTCTTTCTGGTCCAACCTTTGAAAAATGAAACAGGTCCAGAGAACTGGGAAATTTTATGATCTTTTGGGACTCGAAGATTGAGGGAAGGACTTAATTAGACCATAAAATACGAATTTGTTGTAGCCCTTGTAAAGGTGTAGCACATAAATATAAAAAATATTAACACACCGTATAAACTGCTCTAAGTACCCCATGTTGATTAACAATGAAAGATCTCACCTTTTAAAATAATAGCAATGCCAGTTGTAGAATGTGAAGAGTGCTTCGAATTACAATGAATTGTAGAATGCATTAGCCACAATATCAAATGCAGTCAAATTAAAACGTTCCCTTCTGACATTTTCAATTAAACCCCATCAAGCTTCCAAACAACCTAGGAAAACTAAATAGACTGTGAGCTAATGGAAAAGGCAGCCTGACATCTTCTCCTTCCAAAAATCAGATTAACCATCAATGCTGTTGAAAAAAATCTGTACCAGAACATTAAACAATTAAGAACTGGCATAACCGTGCTGACCAATGGTCCATCCACTTCTGTGTTGTACCAATTGCTTGTGACAGAGGCCAATACTGAATGCACCAGAGGAAGAAAGAGTAATAATAGTACAGTCTTTCTATTTTAAGATTCTTTCCATTCAAGCACCTCAAAGTTAAATTTGTTTTTGGTGTTTCTATGGCTCCCTTGGCCTAGCATTACAAACTTTCTAATGCTTGTCTGCACAGCACCCTTTTAAAGTTGGAAGGTATAAAAAACATTTTAGAGAAGTAGGAAAGAGCAAGCTTAACTTAAGGTGAGAGAAGGTTTCTGAAACAGGGTAGGAAAGGTAACCCTGATAATCAGAAGTCTCATTTAGGGCAAGTGAAGTGAATCTTCCTTGCAAGTTTCATGGCATAATTTTCAGCTGGTGAAGGACTGCAGGTCTTGAACAACAGAGAATGGAGGTTTGCTATAGTAAAATCTGTAGGAGACACAGGGAGGACAACTGCTTAAGGATCCTAGTACATCCTTGTATGTGGGTCTTGAGAGGTGATCCCTGGTGAGGTCTGGCATAATAAAATGTCACAATAAAATTTCTTTCCACAGACAGGTATTTAGCTAACATAGTAACTTTTTAGTATCACAGCTCCACTGCTTCCCAGGAATAGCCTCAGCATGAAAGCTGTGCTTGAACTGGTCTCTAAGTCACCTGACTCAAAGCCATCTCTGAATCTCTAAACAATGAACAGAACATGATTCTCAAGAATGTAAAGATTTTTTTTTATTATTATTATTATTTTTAGGAAAATCCTGCAATTATATATAGTAAAAGTCTAAGTAAGAGGAAAGAAAGCAGGAGCAAGGATGCATGGCAAAGTCAAACACTTTCCCCTTTATAGTGAAGCACAGTTCATCTTTGAAGATCTTCTTATACTCAAGTTTCTCCCACTACCCAAAGTTATTTGTTTCCTTTTCCTTTTCCTTCTCCTTCTCCTTCTCCTTCTCCTTCTCCTTCTCCTTCTCCTTCTCCTTCTCCTTCTCCTTCTCCTTCTCCTTTTCCTTCTCCTTCTCCTTCTCCTTCTCCTTCTCCTTCTCCTTCTCCTTCTCCTTCTCCTTCTCCTTCTCCTTCTCCTTCTCCTTCTCCTTCTCCTTCTCCTTCTCCTTCTCCTTCTCCTTCTCCTTCTCCTTTTCCTTTTCCTTTTCCTTTTCCTTTTCCTTTTCCTTTTCCTTTTCCTTTTCCTTTTCCTTTTCCTTTTCCTTTTCCATTCTTCCTGGGATAGAATAAGTGTGCAGCAGAGAGCTGTGAGTATTAAGTTGTGAGAGTATGGGGGGGAATTACAAAGACTGGGCTAGGAGAGAGAGATTGAGTTTTCACCTTAGGTAAATTTGGTCTAAAGCAGACTATTGTGTCTAACAGCAGACTAACTGTCCAGGATGTTCCAAATCCCTCCTTTGTGCAAGCAATAAGGAAAATCAGTTCCTAGGTTTTATCTGCTGCTCTTCAAGATACACTGTGCAACTAATCCAAGAAGGAATGGGAGAAATAATGCAGGTTTTTTTTTAACAGTTTTACTCATTCAAATCTCTTAATAAAGATTTGCTTTTTGTGCTTAACATTTACAGCTGCATCTGGCCAGAAATAAATCCAGCGAGGATGTCATAAATGCATGGAAGATGTTTATATGTCTAGTTTTTGTATGGTTTAAGTTAGTCCCTCTTAGTGTCTCTACCACATGCTTGTGACTTCTGACAGTCCCAAGTTATCAAGCAAATCTCAAATGTGTTGAATATCAAATAGAAGGTGAAAGTTTAGCTGATTAACTAAAGTCTAGATGAATCCAAGGTAAAAATATAGAAATGAATGAGTACACTACATGTCTTTACCCTGATTCCCAAAGGATTAGATTAAAAATAGATAGAAATATCTGTAAAGAAAGTATTACTGCAATTCAGTTTAGACCTCTGTTCTTAAAATATTTAGCATCTCTGAGTTACATTTCTTTCTGCTTGATCTCCTTCATTTTCATGCTTCATTCATTTGTCCATGAAGCTCATGCAGTGTCTGAGTATTATGAGGGCAAACTTCTGGCACTGTTGTATTTATAAAAGAAACATGCATACACAGTTAATAAGATTTACAACACAGAAGCATAATAAATCAATTCAAAATTTAGTGAGTGGTATTAGGGAAAATTAAAATAAGATTTCTGGTTCTGAAATGGATCACAAGAATTGAGCATTGTGTATTGCATGAGAACCAGGATATAGTACTTTTTCTTTCTCTTACTCTTTTTCTGCATTGTCAGTGTAGACTTGAACACCTGTATTTATTCCTCTTAATCCAAAGACAACAACTAAACTACCTAAGTTTGGAATTAAGCGACCTTTATAAAATCAAAATTAAAATTAAAAAAAAAAAAAAGGGGTTCTTGAGAAATAATTGTTTTGCCTTGTGTCCTCAGCCTATCCAAAAAAAAATTCCCCAAATAAGAACAATACCTGGTACTTAGAACAATTCTGAGATGTCAGTTGCAATTATTTTTAATGAAATATGAAAAAACCCTATTTAAATACTATTTTTAAAGATTAATGGAATGAATATCAGGGATAACATCACAATGACTACAATAGTCACCAGAGAAGACAGACTCATAAAGACCATGTACTCATAATTTTCAGTCTTTGAAAGCACCAAATATATACAAAAGTGTATACTATGTCTAGGTCTTTATGCCTAGATATCTTGAACTTACATTTCTTAAAATTTAGTCTGTCACTAAATTAATCATAAACAAGTGTTCTGATCTCAATCAGAATCTCATGTTGCCAAATAACTGTGCATAAAACTCAATTATCCTAAACTCAGTGGGAGACATAAAAGGTAAGTGAAGAAATGGTAGCATACTCTAGTAAAGTTGTTTGATTAGTATCACATAGAATGTTGTTAGATATCCAGGAGGATCAAGTTTTCTGACTGCTAGTTGTGTCCCTAATGGCAGTATTACTTCTGATATTCCTTAAGCCAAAAAACAAACAAACAAACAAACAAACAAACTACAACAAAAAAAACAACAAACTAATCTTTGAAGGAGTACAGGAAGAAAGAAAAACAAAATATTTTGTTGTTCAGCAAATTACTAGGATATATATTTTGACTCTGATTTCCAAAGGGACTTGATTGTCTGAACCTCACTGAAAGTGGGATTTAGATATTTGTAACAAAAAATCCTGCTTCCAAGAAAAAGACCTAACTAACTGCAATCGCACTCTCAGCAAAGTATCACCTCATACCAACTATGAATCTATGACTTAGATACTGTCAACTGTCAAAAATAGGTGGATGAGTACATAAATTAATCTACCCATACATCATTTCATACTGTTGTTTCCAAAGCAATCTATCATCTAATAGATTTAATAATAAGTCTCACAACATTTTCTACCTGTAATACTGGATTGTGTCATATTTCTAAATGTTGTGGGTTTTTTTGCTTCCCTTTAGATGGATGTGTTACAGAATAGATCAGACCTCACTTCTGGCCTGTCAGATAGTATTAATTTATGATGTTCTCTCATCTTTCCCTGGTGCTTTGGATCAAACAAAGGCACTGTTTAAATAAATAAAATGTAATGTAATGCAATTAAACATTTTCCCATAGCTGTTAAGATCAAGGCAACTAATAATTATGTGATGTAACACTTAAAACCCATGACGGACATTTATATAGTTTAGCGATTACTGTCATAATGTTAAGCTATTGAGCCAAGATCTGCTCACTTTATTCAGTTAAGAACGTAAAACCAGCAGAGGTAAGATCAGCAGAAATCAACCCATCGCCATTATTAATTCAGTAGAAATATTTACGAATTTACAAGGCTGGAAGGAACAATTATAGTCTAATCCCATACTCCTCCTCTTGAACAGAAACCATAAAATTCACCTAGCAAGTCCTGCACCCATCTCAATATTTTGTGATTGAAAACAACCACTGCAAAAACAACCATAGGTCCCCAGCTATGAAGACAGGGCAGCCTCCTGTCCCAGGGAATGAGCACTGAAGCACTGACCTGAGTAGAGTCACACAGGAGGCCTGAGAACTGTACTCAGATCTGTGCAAAAAATTCCCACGTTGCAGATGTGATTTTTGCCCCTTAGCTATAATAGAATACTTAAATCATCATTCCCATTTATTATGGATGTAAATTTTGTGGCTATAAGAGTTATTATAGTGGTAAAAGTTTCAACAAGTAGTGCAGTATACCAGGCAGTACTGTATTTTTTCTCTCTACCTTACATTATTTTCCATAAAGGATTTTAACCTCTCTTGCAAAGTGTATCAAGATCTAGAAATGAAAGACGTATTTATTTATTTTTGTTCCAGGTTGGAAATAGAAGTATTTTGCCTAAGGAGAAAAACAAACAAACAAACAACAACAACAACAAAACACTCCTTTGAGAAAATGAGTTATGCATGAGTTATGCTAGTAAACCATATAAGCAAGGTAACCCCTAATCCAAACATTCCTCCAAAAACACAAAAACTTTTCATGGAAAAATATTTGCATGTATGCACATATATATATGCAATACACACATACCCGCATAGACACTCTAAAATTACCCCTGTGGCATTTGTGAGAAGCCAGACACACATAAATCCCTCCAGACTTCTATAAAACCTAATGACTTAGACATTCACCAAGAATATCCATATTAATCATTCTGCTTTGCCTGGTTTTCTATAGTGATGTTTTCCAAACTCCAGAATTGTTTGCTGTTCTAAGGAGAGGCTTTTTGTCCTGTGATCTGTATCATAAAATTGCCAGACAGCCTCATTTTCCATTTAAGATATGAGAAAATTTATTTCAAGTCCCAAGATAAACAAGCAAGCAAACAAAACTATGCTTTTAGCACCACAAAGTCTCAGGGTTTGGTTAGCTCAGTAATTATGCACTTCTGAAATATTAACTCAAAGGATCATCTCACCTTTCACATGGGGTAGCTGCACCAATTCACTGCAATTTCATTTTTGCAAATGAAGAGTCTTGGTCTCGCAGTTTTTTTCAGTATGTGCACTTTAGTAGCCAATGGCTGCTCTGGATGAACTTTTCTATTCCTGTGAAATACTACATGTGGCAAGACAGGAGTTGTATTGAGATGTGTGATGATAGGAGGGCCTAGGCACCAAAGCAGTCAGGTATGACCCTCCTGCAGACATGTCCAACAAGTCTGCATATCTCTCTTTGAGTTTTATGTGCAATCTTCAAATGCTATGTTGAAAAGAAGCCAAAACCAGCTCTGAGTGATGACAGCATATTTTTAAGGTTGGTGTAATGTAATTCAGTTTTTCACTGGGACAGTTCCCCTGCCCCCACAGCCATGTTATGACAAAGGAATCACAGGAAGAGGATGTGGTGGTGGAGGCAGAGCAGAGTCCTTGCCTCCCTCCCCAGGCCTCCCACTCCCTCCCCACAGTAGCACGGCCCTGAGGTTCTGCACCAGTTGCCGGCCAGATGTTTGAGACTGCATCCCTACTGGAAGGTTGTGACAAAGCCCCTGAGAGTTGAATGACAACAATCTGTCAGCTAGGCATCAGCACATTTTTTTTTCCATATTCCATTATTCTGCACCTTATGTCACTGTTTTTAGTTCCTAAATTGCCCGTTGTTTATTTCTGTTCATTTCTTCCATCAGTATTTTTCTTTAATTTTAATGACATTCCACTGCTGAGACTATTCTTTAGAGTACCAACAATGCTTTTCCCAACCCAAGGCAGCAGGGGGGAAGAAAAGGAGTGGGGTGGGATGGGGGTGGGTGGGGAAGGGGGGTTGTAGACAAGGACATATCAATTACTCAGAAAGATCCAGAGGTTCAAGATGTGATGACACTGACAGTAGGAAGTATGATAAATGCTCCGATTTACATCCAGCTCCCATTAGATAGTTGCAGGAAATTATGATAAAGTGATTATTTACAAGGAAAACCTTTACAACTTAATTAAATAAGACTGAGTTTCTGATTTGAGAGGACAGAACAGATATAACAAATAGGCCTTTTTTTTTTTTTTTTTTTTCCTGTGATCAATGGCAAAGCCCTTTCAGCTTCTAAATCCCCCGTGCCCTTTCTGATCTATATGCAACTTACCAAGACGGTACCCATAGGATCAAAGGGTAGGTGGTCATTAAGGGGTTTCTGTGGGGGCTTTTATTACAGGTCTGAGCTGAGCAATGTCCCAGTGTATTGCTCAGGGCATGGTGATACTTGGCTGCTGTCCTGGTAACATGTGAAATGTCCGGGGAAGAGGGAGGCTTCTTCAGGGTGGGTCAGGAAGACTTTTTGCACCAGAGATTTGTAGACAACGGGTATTCCAACAAAAAAAAAAAAAAATTTTTTTCTTTTGCTGTTCTTGTCATGGTTTACTTTGTGGTCTCCAGGGTTTAGGACACAATTAGCTCAGTTATGTCTTTCCCTTTGATTCTGTTAGGTGGGATCAGCAGAGGCACACAAGTTAAAGCCCTCACAAATATTACACAGAGAAAAACATCCTCTGTGAGTTATCCTCACTTGTAGCATTCACTCCCTCATGGATTTGCCAGAGCTCAGATTTCTTAATTTTCCAGATACAGTGGAAAATATGCTATTTCTCTTTCTTTATTAGAAAGCTATTGAAGAGGATTTCAGGAAACAAAAGCAACTTTAAGAACAATCCTTTCATTTATGTTGCTAGGCTAAGCTTGCAGAATAGATAGCCAGAACCACGGATTACACATTGCAGAGATTCACACACGCACATCTGCAGCCCTGCTGAATGTGTGACAATACCACAGGTTACAAATCAGTCCCCACAGCTTCATCTTTACACACTGCTGTAAAATGCAGAGAGGTGGCCCACGGTATTCCTACAAGAGCTGATGCTCATTTTGTTCTGATCCTCCTACATGTTATTGTAGATTTAAGGACTGGACTGAGATATCGGTTAAGGCTTTTACCTCCTTTTAAAGTTGGTGAGGGCAACAAATTGCCTTCTGAGACACCTGCCTCACCAAGAAGCTGGAGAAGGGGCCCCAGGGTGGCAAACCTTTGGGAGGTACGTCAGATAAGCACCAAAAGTAGGGTGGGATCTTCAGCACAGAGGTTCAGACATGCTGCCTGGCCAGGCAGCTCAAAGCAGCTGTGAACCTGGGAGAGGAAGAAGGCTTCCCAGCAGACCATGCTGAGAGTGAGCAACGCCACCGGCTCCAAATGGCTCTGTCTTGAGAAGAAGGGGAGTTCACAGATCAAGCTGCTCTTTTTACAGTCTGGGATTCTAGTTTCAAATAATGGGATTTAGGAAACAGAGGTGTGATGAGGCAGAACTAAATAGCCTTTGTGAAGCATTATTGAGGAAGAAAGTTGCTGCAAGTAGTCATTAAGTGGGAGATTAATAATGGAAAGCTGCAGTTCCCAGTGCAGTGCCTTCTCTTTCAAGTTTGTGAGGCTGAGGGGGGACTTGCAATATTCCCTTCTTCCCTTCTGCGGTACACAGTTGGCCTTTTGTCGTGTTTTTTAGAGGGCAGCATGTTTAACACTGCTCAGCAGCACTTCCCTATAGTTTAACTCAGGGAATGGGAACGTATAAAACACCCAGGCAAAGCAGCTGAAATCATTTAGGAAGGGACAGAAGGTAAATATGTTGTTTACTGTCTGGCCAGGACACAGCCTGACATCTATAGACTGACAAAAGTGCTGGGGAATCTCTAATAACCACAAATGGCTCCTGAGTCATTTTCGCTCTCCAGCCAGCAGGCTGTTGCAGCTACAAATGAAGGGGAAGTGAAATTATAGACATGATGTACTGTGATCTATGATCATTATAAGTAAGAACATCAGAAATCCTTGAAAGAGAAAGAAATCCCCTATGGGCCTATTATACCTGCTCCTTTTGTTTACTTCTTCTTGAATTTCTGATTATTTTCAGCTATGATTACATATCACAGGCCTCTCCAACCCATGACTGACCTTTTGAGTTAGAAATTGGATAAAGCAAACTGCTGAAAACGTGTGAGTTAAATATGTAGATCGGGGGCAATAAATACAAAATGTGTTATATATATATATACATAAAGATATACATATATATGCATCTCCAAAACTATTCAGCTGTGAAAGCTTCTGAGAAATGTGAGGAAAGAAAGCATCTGGATTTTGTTCTGTGCATCCTATCTGGTCTTCTGCACCTCAGCTCTAGGGATAGCTCTTAACTATGAAAATGAGGTTGCATTAATTTCACTCCAGGATCAACCAGGGGAAGGACACAGCATATTAGTCGTCAGGGTTCTTTTTTATATTCATCCGCATGCATTAACCTTCATCTTATTTGTTGAGTTAGGCTGCTTTTTGTATATCATGAATAATTTCATTAAGCATTAAGAATTTACCCACACTGTATCTTTTTTTTTTTTTTTCCATTTTTTTTTTAATATTTACAATTTGTAATGCATAATAAATATGTAATAGGCAGGGTATGATTTCTCAGGGTTTACTATTATCTAAGTCTGTCATGTCCTATAACCTTTCTTGGCTTATACAATATTCAGGACTTTAATGCCGCGTCAGTGCTGTTATCATGGGTCGATGGCAAAAGGACAGCCATCTTGACACTCCCCACTCACTAATCATGTCAATTTTGATTTGATAAGCATATAAATGCTTCTGGATTTATGCAATATCAGTGGAAATGTGTTAAAAATACTTGTCAGTGTCCTTATTTTGAGGGTTAAAATCAGAAAATCTTAGAGGAAAGAGGATTCTCTGGTTGCATAAGATATCAGATTCCTGTCCCTAAAAATGCAATGATGTACAGATGATTTTAGACAATATTCAGGTATGCCACTTTTACCCCTTAGGTTTTTTAGGGAATTTCCCTCAATTCTAGAAGAACAAGGAAAGAACAGCCAGGGATGGTTTATTCACTTTAAGCAATGAAAGAGAATTGCAGAACATCAAAATAAGATTTCTGATTTAGAAGAGTATTCACAATAGAGATATTGAATTCAGTGTTCCTTTGCATGGCCACTGCAAGTGGAACCTTATAGTGACAACACACCAAAGGCTACTCTAAGAGCAACAGCAACAAACTTAGTCATCTGCCTTGCAAGAGAAGAAGAACTAGTTCTGATGAAACTATGGAATTTACACGAAAAAGTTGAGTGTATCTGACTTGATCCTGTAGCAAGCTATGACACACATGAACATTAAAATGTTCATCAAGCATTCAACAAGTTTCTTAATCATGTGTTTTAACAACATGAATAATCTAGCTGAAGTGAATTGTACTGCAAATTAAGTAAGCTTAAATAAAATGCTGAATAAGGATGGAAGCATGCTTTATCTTTTCTATTGTCT
>NC_089912.1:56349928-56382428 GCF_040182565.1 Anser cygnoides | reverse complement strand
AGAGTCTCTTCAACCCCTTCTTTCTCTGTTGAGCGGACAGACTGCCAGAAGCAAAATGGGAAACAAATACATCCAAAGCTCCTTGATGCATTCACTGAATTGCATACAGAATTCCACATTTAAGGTCTCCAAAGGGATTTAGATACCGAAATTCATGTTAAAACCTGGACCTTAGTTTATTAAAGACTCTTTTAGCATAGACCCGCCACCTCCACTCATTACTTTCTGCCTCAGGACCTGGAGGGAGTGTAGTCATCAATGTGTGCTAACATCTGGCCCTAAGTAATTGACATTAGGGTAAGAAGTGACAAACAAACACAACTAGAGCTTCTCAGAATATTCATTGCAAATAATTTATGCAACTAATTTAGCCCTCCTCCCTTTCTTTTTCTGCTTGAGGAATCTGCAAGGGTAGAATGTGACCTTTATGGATTAGTGTCTTTGCACTTGCTCACTGAGCAGTTTGTGTGAACAATTTTGAGCCTATGGATTTCTTGCAAGCTGCTGGCTATGAATGTCCACTAATCCTGATTCACTGTTTATACCATATGATTGGTCACCTCTGCCACTTTTTTTTTTACTTTTTTTTTTTTTTTTTCCTCAGCTTGTTGCCTAATTGGTTGACCCTGGTGTTATAAATAACAGTGAAAATAGAAGAAATGGCAGAGGCTTTGCATCTGTGGGGAAAGGGGGAATGAAATAGCAGGAAATAAATTGGTGTAGTGAATTTAGAACATTTTAAAATGTCTCCTTCACAAGAAAGATCAGTATATTTGCCTAGATACATAGATTTAAGCTGTGTAAAAAGAGCTCTGTTACTTCCCCACCTGACAGAAAGAGATAGGCAGCCCTTTAGCAGGCTTTGCATCCAATTCTTACCTGTCACATTCCTCCCAAGGAATCACATGTATAGGCAGTGTTGTTGGGAGGCATTTTGTTCCTTTTCATTATGCAGACTATAAGCTCTTTTGGGACCTATCTTCTCTCTTACCATGCACTTGTGTCCCACCTAGCTCAAGAAGGTCCTGACCTCAGCTGAAATTTCTAACTGCTTTAGTGACATCATAAAAATAGGAACAAAAGACAAGCTGGTTCCTCTGCAGTTGTGCTTGTTTGGCACTCACCAATATGTTCTTATCCATAAAAAATAGCTTCTCCCAGGGCTTAAGTAAACAAAAATGAACTGAAATTTAATTTATATAAACAAAAATTGATATATACACCTAGGAGGAATATAATCTCAATGAACTCTTGTTCAAAATTGTGTTTGACCAAATATATTTGAAGAAAAACTTTTTCATTCTTTGCCCTGTTTTAATGAGGACATGAGTTGGGTAACTTAACATTCTATAAAACCAGTGAAGAATAAGGACTGTCAGCTATTACCAACACTCTGTAGGCCCAGTTCAACCAGTGCTCTACAGGGAAAAAGACAAAGGAGCTTATTACCTATCCCCTGAGCTATCTACTCTTCCCTAGAGAAGCTTTTTGACATCAGGGGCTTAACTGAAACATATGAATTAGAGTGGAAATTGAAAGTATTCAAATATAAATTAATTTATACCCAAGGGTTATTCATGCCAACTAGCAATAAATATGCTGGAAGTAAAAAAGTCTAACTTGAATGAGCATGAGCGGGCAAAAAGCAATCAAGGGCAAGAAAGAGGCATATGCAAAGTATAAAGCATCAGATAGAAGAGACAGGACTGAAAAGTTCACAGCAGAAAAATTAAAGATAATGGGAACCTTGTGAAAATGCAGGGACCATCTTTCCATGTCTGGATGGTAAACTATAGTGCTTGACCTACGTCATTCTTCTGGAACTTCCAAAGACTTGGAAGGGTCATGTCAAAAGTATGAGTATGGTTTCACGTGAGCCTCTTGTGGGCATTTGTCTAAAACACTAAGGTGGTAAAAAAATAGACTCCTAGACCTTGTTGCTAGTTATGAAGCGAAAGGGTGATGCAAGGAGACCAATGAGAAAGGTTGTGTACAGACAAGGCAAAGACACATCTGAAAAGGAGCCACTGGCATATCCTGTCAGTTCACTTCATTGGCCCTATAAAAGTCTGGTTAGAGTTCCATTTAACACATTTTTTTTTTATACATGTGTGAAGTGTTCACCTACCACACCACCTTGGTGTGGTAAAGAGAGACCGCCATCTTCTGTGTTGTGGAGCTGCCCATTATTGTTTGTTCTTAATAGGCCATGGGTCTTGGGGCACACAGAAGATTGCTTGCAATGTCAGAAATGTGCAACAGAAGCATAAGAAATACTCTTTCTCACGTTGCCTGGTTTCAACACAAGGTAATTGATTACTTGGTAATTAGTTACTTGTTTTCATGAGTAGTAAATCTGTATTTACAACGCATAAAAAAAAATTAAGAACAAGAATAGAAAATGGAATTGGGGTTGAGGGACAATGTGGAAAGGAACTGGGGCTAAAATTAAAATTGTTTTGACTTCACTAGGATAAATCATTTATGACCTTATATGATAAGAAGGGCTGAACAATACCTTTTTTCACTCTCCTTTAAAAACAACTGAAAAAAATATTTCTATTCATACCTGTTCCCCTTTTAAGAGAGTACAACAACTACTTTTTGGGCCTAAACTACTTGACTGTGTCTGATTAATTAATGTAGAGGCTTTCCCAATACTCCCCACAGATTTTTTCCCAGTCTTTGATTAATTTAATTAAAGATCGCCAGCCTTAACTCACCCAAGGGGCACCACGTCTAACATGAGGAATAAAAGTTTTTTTTGAAGAAGTAATGGGAATGGCTGATGGACCCAAATGCAGAGTAATTTTCCTGTGTTTTAGAAGTGTGTTTGAATAATCTGCACTGGAATCCAAGTGTCCAAGTGTATTCAGGCAGATGTGCAATTACAGACAAACACAGAAGGTGGAAAACAGAAAGTAGGATCAATAGTCTAAACATCATTAATAATTGCTCTACCTCCAACATAATTTCAGTGTATTGAATCCCAGCTTTTTTTATTGGTTCAGGCACTGGCCAGAATTTGATGGTCTCTTCACATAAGAACCTGTTCCAATTCACAGTGAAGAAGGCTTTCTAAGTAATGTTAATTTACCTGATGCATCACAGAGTGAATTAGAAGATGTGATTTATTCCTGGCACTGCTACACTGCTGATTTTGGTTATGCTATTCCCCCTTCCTGTGCTTTTTCCTTTCAACAGTTACCCTACTTCTTGACTCGGATTCTCCCTTCTGACGTCTCTCTGTAAATTGCCACATTGCACTAGGGAACCCTTTTCTTGCTTGAGGAGTGTAGTAATTGACTGCTTCATGACACCCCAGACTTTTCAACTTTCCAGGAGTAAATGCATGGTAGCATTTGGCAGCACAACTGATGCTAAAAAGGAGACAAGAAGAGAGCTCCATCTTCTGCTCTGCACACAAACAATGAAAAAAACTAGTCAGAAAGGTGGTCTAAGGTAACAAAACCTTACCCCCACCCCCACCCCCCAAAAAAAAATAAAAAGGCATTTTTGGAGGTATGAGCCTAGAAATCTGCCATCTCGTTTTTTTTTTTTTTTTTTTTTTTTTTTTTTTTTTTTTTTTCTGGCAGTCCCAGATCACTCATGTTCTTCAGGTGTTGTTTTTGCATTGCTCAGGCTACTTCTGACTCTCTGCAAGTCCTCACTGGGATGGTTCCCAGCACCAGTGACACCACAGGCTGAGTTTGACATGCACTGGCTGGCAGGCTCTCCTGGAGAGCTCTCAGGACGCCTGACACACTCTGCTGTGTTTGGCTTTTATTAATCCTTTAGTTTCATCCTTATTTTCTGCCCCTTCTTCCCCCTCGCTTCCCCCCTCCGGGTTTGAGAGAAGCAAATGCTGACCTAGTGGAAGCAAATTGTTCAAAGTCCATTTGAACACAGCACTTTAATTTTAGGATTGTTAGCCACACGCTTACATACCTGGCTATCTGCAGAGGGCTTGAGCTGTGCGGTGAATGAGTCCAGCCACACTTTTATTCAGTTCTCTCACTGCTTTGCTGCCAGGAGGCTCAAGCAGGTGAGGATTCATGCTGCGCTTCCCACCCTAGCTGAGCTCTGTGCACATTTCAGTTGGCCTCCTGTATCAGCTTACCTGCACCTGTGTCTTCTTGCTTTTGGAGAACAGTGTGAGTGTAGCCCGCCAAATGCTGGCACTGAGGAGGTCACAAGTTTGTTAGTCTTAATCAATAGAGCTTTAATAAGCATGCTTTTCTGTCTTTTCTTCACTTCTGCAACTCAGCTCCACGGGGCAGCAGCTCACATGGTGACTGCACTTTCCTTTGAATACCCTGCCATGTAAGTGGGTCATGTATGTTCCTCTTCCCCTCCAGAACAAGTCAGGGTGAAGAAGATGCTATGAAGACAGGTGCAATATTCTAGCTGTGTGGAGTGAATGCAAAGAGAGAAACGACCAAAAAAATAATTCCATACCAGTGTTTTTGAGGTTAGGTTCAATCCACCCACTACCCTCTAATTCCCTACGTGCTTCCCAAGAGTGATTAAATATATTTTGCACATTTAAGGGAACAGCTTCCAAAGAGGTTTTCCTTCATTCCTATTCCTTCCTTTTACACTTTTTAAAATTTGAATAAGAAGAGCAGGCCTACTGGCTTCTGCTTTTGTTTTCATCGAGATATTATTGAATAAATTTGGAGAGACACTCTAAAAACATCCCCAGGCATGGCTGGCAAATTCAACAGTGAAAGTAGTTCTATCCAGTTCCTCTAGTCTCTGTCGCCATCTTGCACGTTGTGCAAACCCTGTTGAATTCTCTCCTGGCACACACTGTTCCTTTGGACTCCTGACCAACCTTGGATCCATCCCTGTAGCCAACTTGTTTCAAGAGAGCAGCTGCAGCCCAAAAGGAGAATCAGAGCACATGAGAGTACTTGGCCAACTGCAAAAAGTTGGAGCACTGTCTCTTTTCTCCACTAACTTCAGTAACAACAGCAGGGATAAAGAAATGGAAGTGTTCTGCCCTGTCTTTCCCTCCCCTCTCTATTCCCACCCCTCCCCTCATTTATCTGGCACCTGAAATAGAGGACAAATCTGTCATTAAATATTTGTAAATGCTCAGTTATCTGATGGCAGCTGTTTTCTAACTGGATTGGGATGCACAGCACAGATGCTTGGAGGAGCTACACCATTTTTTTCTTCTTCTCTCAGCATAATCCTCCCTTTCTCTCTTTTGCACTACGAAAGAAAAGGAGAAAAGACTTTGATGTTACATACTGTTCATTACACAGTAGTCATTTCCTCCCAACAAACCCTTAGAGTAGGTAATCATTGCTTTTTGCTTTGGTGAGCGTTAACTAACCAACTGGTCGTTACTACCTTCTGTTAACTATAGGGAAAGGGGAGGGGTGGAAAATGTTGACGTGACACAGTAGTTTACACTGAATTTCAAGAAACCGAGGCTCTGTCACACAAGTTAGTATAATGAAATTTAAGTAATCAGCCCCATAATTTCTCCTATTAGTTTTAGCTAGACTAGAAAAGGTCAATGCCCTGGCAAGCAATGATTCACAAATAACAGGTGCAGCCGGTTTCTGTTATACCACCATGGGACACTGCTCTGTCACTTTTATTTACTGAATCAATCCACCAATGTCCAGCAGGAGAACAACAGTTAAATGGCCATTAATTGTGGGCCGATGTGCAGATGAAACAAATCTCCAAAGGGACCGTAAACCTTTGTTCTTTAGCCTTCTCCAGCTCACGCAATGGGATTAGCAGTAAATCACTTAATGCGTCATTTTCTTATTAAAAATTTACCATGCTGATCATCCCAGGTGACTTACATCCAATCAGGACTTTTTTTTTTTTTTTTTTTTTAATTTTCAGGACAGTTGTTTAAGACTTTCATAGTGAAACAAGCAATTAACATAAATAAGACTATAACATTCATGTTGTATCTTTGATCATCTTGTTTAGTGTTTTAACATTTAGAAACTGTGAAAGATTGTTTTAGGAAAGTCCTTCCAGAAACTGAGTTTTGTCTTTTATTTGCTTTGATTTGTTTGGTTTAATTCATACTGTGGTTCCTGAAATGTAGTTCTAAGGATGTTATTCAGTCTTCAGAAATAGGAGTGGCTGAAATATTGGAGGTTGGTGTAATGGCAATTCAAATGTCTTCTAGAAATATCCGCAAAGCACAGGCCTTTTACTTTCCCTGTGTATCCTAGCCAAATTAATGAGTCTATAAGATGACCACAATCTTACAGAGTTTTAGGTTTGACCCTTGAAAATAGACGGCAGTGCATTGCATGGACAGTGTGACATTACTCCAAAATAGAAACTGAGAGGTATTGAGCAGATATGATCCCCCCACTTGATTCCTGGGCTAGAACAGAAAGAAAGAAATGGGAACTGTAGTACATGGGACCTCAGGGGTTTTATTTAATTATCCTTATTGAGACAGTTACATTTGCAAAACAAGAAGAGGTGCCTATCTGAGTGTGGCAGGCACCACTGACAAAGACAATACATCAAAGCAGAAAGAGCAACCCCATAACGTACTATATTTCTAGGTAACCACACAGCTGAAACAATCAGCTAAATTCCCCATCTCCCTTACCTAGTGTATCATCCCTAATGATGCTTATTTCTTCAGCAATCTTTCCAAAGAGAAGCATTTTGAATTAGGCCCTCATCCAAAGCTCAGTGTAATCAAGAAAACTAGCACCAGTATATTAACCTAAGACTAATATGTATACAGAGGAATCACTTTCTCTTTCCTACCCTTTCCTCCATTTGTGCATCCACAGCCATGTGGAAAGAGCTTTTGTTGTGTTTGTTCATTGTAAGCACTACCATTGTTTTTCTGGTAACTTCACTTGTTTTTATATATGATCTATATTTTTCATAAATGTATATATTTGTATTCTAAGGCACTCAGTGTTTAATTTGATATAAATTCTGTGCAATTGAAATAATTTAGTATGTCTCATTTTATCTCATTCTTATGTAGTAATCTACCAAATTCTGTGATATCTTCAAATATACTTTCTAGTCTTCAGTTTGAAGGTTGGTAGAACAATAGTTCTTTAACTTGACACTTTGACTTGACACTTGACAGAGAGAAAGCTCTGTCACCTCTAGGTTAGGCTGAGATTTTTTTCCTCTTCTTCGCAGCTTGTCAGATAAACTTTTGCAGATGCTCTCTAAAGTTGTCCGTCTGAGGTACTCTAGATCTTTCATGAAAATGTGAATCTATGGAGATCCAAGTACACAGAACACATGTACACAGGAGAGTTAAGAATCTGATTTAGAAACAAAATTCTACTAATTCCAATGATTTAAAACAGATAATTAATGAAATTGATGAAATTGTGATAATTTGTTGTTCTAGGCATGCTACTAACTTTGGAATAAGGTTGAAAGGCATCTTATGCTTACTTATAAATGTAAACACACACATATACTTTTTATTAAAAAGGGGAAAAAACAAGTCCTAAACCCTGTTCTGAATTTTAAAATGTATGACATTAAGAATTCTTCCTATATCAAGACTCTTTATGAATCAAACTCAAACACAAATATAATGTCAATCTCCAGCAGTGACTAAGTCCAAAAGTAAAAGCAGTTTCAGTATACCAAAATATGTCAAGCACTCATGATTGTCATTAAAAAAAAAAAAAAAAGAGGTGAGAACAGTCAAAATAAAAGAAATATTGATATTTAGTTTTAAATGATATAATTTCATGTTGATAATGTTGTAGCAATATATTTACAAAACATTAAATACCTAGTAAAAATTTTATGTAGCCTACAATCAAAAGAGACTTTTAATGTGTATTAAGAATAAATGACTCAGAACCAGAAGCTAATGCTTTTATTCTGCCAAAATGAAACATACTTATATAACTAAAACAAGAATGTTGAGAATAATTTTAAAATTCTCTTTTAAAAAACATCATAAAAAAAAAAAAAATTTCCACAGATCATATTGGTTTAAATAAAGACACATTTTCTTTTAACTAAACATAGACTAACCACTGCAGAGATCTTTATCGGACTTATTCATACCGTGATCTCTTTCGGATCTAAAAAGAGAAATGGATTCTTCTGTTGCATGATTCATCTCATCTTAAAGTGGCCGTCTAAATTATGTCAGAGAAATCATACCTCAAATGTGTCTTTTAATCTTCATGGATTATAAATAGAGCCTTAAGTGACTTGCTCAGAGACAGCTAAACTGGAAACATCTACTTTAGTTACATAAAACCCTTGAACGTTACTGAATTTAGTAATAATTTCCCAACCACCAGATCTTCCAGCATAATGCCTGGAGTTCCCAGTGGAGGTTGAGGACCCAAAAAGAAGTTATTAAATCACTGTAAAACTGTAGAAATATTAGCTGGGAGATATCTTCAGAGGACCTCCACTGAACCTCCTGCTCACAGTGGGATTGTTCCTATTGCTAGAGGTCATCCAACTTCTTTCATCCATCTAGATATATTCTAGATGAACACTGCAACCCTTCAAGGCTGGAGAGCACACAACCTCATTTGGTAACCTGCCCCAGTGCTTTTCTACCCTTCTGACAACGGACATTTTACAAATGCCCAGTATAACCAGTCTCCCAGGAAAATGAAAAGTTCTTGTAACTATTATCTCTTAATTTCTACCATAGCAAATAGTTTGCCTTTGTCATCTTTGAAACTCACCTTCAGATGCTGTAGCTGCTAATGTTTTGGCCCTGTTCAAACCCCACAGAGTAGTTTCCTACTAATATGTAGACATACAGATCTGAAGACCTAATTCTGCATTTCAAGAAGTTTCACAGCTAGCAGACTCATTGCATTCTATTCTCTCGCTCCCTTGCCATTTTTGTGTTTTCTTTTTCTAAGTATATTTGATTTCTCTTTGCTCAAATATGAGGCATGCAGTTATCCCAGTATTATCTCTTACCTAGTATTTCCATGACCAGCACACAGTAGTTGATACAATTGACATTAGCTCAGCAGGTGAACATAAGAATATGTTTCTTTGGTCTGTAATAAATTTCCTAGGTAACCTCAGGAAAATCACTTGCACTCCCTTTGACTTTTATCTTCTATGAAAGAGTAGTCAGGTTGACCTGCCACATAAACTGTAAGGTCAAACACAGTGATGACTCTGGGTCTGTATAAGTAAAATTTCTGGTTAATTGGTTAATTGGTTGCTTTCTTGGTTTTATTTACATAGATGGATCTATTAAAACAATAACAACAACAAAACAACAACAAAACAACAACAAAAACACCTTTAGAAATCACTCTTCTGATCAAATACATTTTTATGATATTTCACAGAATTAGCAAGTACTTAAAAATAGAAAGGAGTAATGATGATTAATTATAATTTTTTACTTCACTGCTATTTTCTACTTTTCAATAACTGTATGTAGTGCTTTGCTGAGACACAAGAAATCCAGACCCTTACTGTCTGGCAGTTCCTTTCTGAATTGAACAGATAACATGACAAATAATTACTTTCTAAAAACAACTTTTTCTCCTGGGCATCTCTTTGTATTTTTCAGTATTGGCACCCATTAAGAAGTGAGGCATAGACGTTCTTTAAAACTTGGATCGCATAAAACAGCTAAGACAGGTTTGGAAGGATTCTCTGCTCTTGGAAATTCTTGTGTCATTGTCACACACGCTACATGAAACATCCATCAACTTCACATCAAAAATAATATTCTCCTTCTTTCAAAAGCTGGTCTTAAGGGTTTTCAGCATGTGTCCCAGAAGACTAATGATGAGTGTGGTTGTTTGATTGATAGAAAACTAGCTTTTGTTTTGAAATCATACATGACCAGCCACAGAAGCACAAAAAAGTCCACCACTGCTTAAGCATTGAGGCATAGGCAAGAAAAGACATTTTATTTTCAAAAGGATATGAGATACAAAAGGGGTGAGAGAAAACAGGGGCACTCAGTACAGCAGGGGTGGTCATACTTTGCCCAAATACTTTGAGGATCGTATTGGTAAGTTGCCAAGAGCCGAAGGGCTGCATTGAATTTGCATTAAACGGAGCAGATGGCATCAGCTGCCCTCAACTTTAATGTTGAAATGTGGCCTACAGAGCAAATCTGTACAAAACTTTTCTAATTAAATCTGAAACAACATGCCTTATCTATTCCCCAGTAGCGCAGCCTTTCTGGTGGCATTTCTGCAATTCTGCCTCTAGCCCCAGCCAAGAGAGACAATGGCAGAAGTGCAGAGAAATGAAAAATAAGAACATACACAGACATAGATTTTTATCCAAAATGATTTGTTGAGGCACCAGATGACAATGAGTGGACTAGAATTAATCTCCATCTTTCTTTCCAAGATAGCATTCTTTGTAACAAAAATGTATTAGTGTATTTATTAAATGTGAACTTCTGGACAAACTAGGCAGTGAAGCCTGCTCGGAGGTAAAATGAGAGAGAACTGTGTTTCAAATCAGCTCTAATATTGAGTAGGTAAACTCAGACAATACACTTAAGGTTAACAGTTTCAAATTTGCCTGTCTTACCATACATAAAATGAAATAATCTGGAATAGTCAATAAACCATGCTTTAGCTGTATTCATGCAATTCATTGACAGACTGCGTGAACATTTCCCACAAGAATTAAACAGATGACACCATAAATAATTCCATTATCCTAACAATTTCTGACAACAGCTGTTAATCCACTCTCCACAGTGGAATTCAATAGCAGGTAACAGTGCTTAGCAGTTATGAAACCTTCCCAATTTTATTTCCTAGGATCAACTTTTCAAAATGCTTGCTTTTCATATTTAATTTCCAAGTGCTTCAGTTAAATATATACTTTCCCTATCCTTGCTTCTCATACGAAATGAGACAAATTTATATATCCACATTAAGTATTATTATTAATAATAATTACTAGACACATGAAATAATCATTTACTTAATAGTCACGGCAAACTTCTGCATCTGCTGAGATTATGTGTAAACATATATTTGAAAAATAAAATGAGGTGAAATGAATAACTAAGCAAAAGAAAAATCTATTTTCATTCAATGAGTTTCTGCAAGAATATGTGAGCCAAATTTTCCATTGGAAGACTTTCACCAGCATCATAAATAAGGCCATTTTTTGTTTCCTTTATGAAATAGACAAGGAGAATATGTGTCTTTTTTATTTTACAAATAAGTGCATGAATCTACTGGTCAATAAGGTAATTGAGTAGGGAAAGAAGAAAAAAGGCTGTGTATAAATAAAATTGATTTTTCACGCATAGATCCCTGATAGAATATTAACTATTTGTGCACTGCACTTTATTTCTTTCCAAAGTTTGTCTAATCTAATGCATAGTAACATGATACAGCTGGTAAAAAGTAAAAAAAAAAAAAAAAAAAGAACAGTTCAAGATAATACAAAAATAGCACAGAAATAAGAGAAGGAGATGGACAGAAAAAGACATCCAGTTCCCTCTACCTAGCTAACTGCAGGTAGATTCCATGTTAAATTTAGAACATGACAGAAGAAAAGAGTTGGAAAGCTTTTCAGCTTTCTCATTTCATCTGGAGGAAAAAGTCTTGTGATCTCTGATATGCATACAGTATTGTACTGATTTAATTACTCAGGAGGAACATAGGAGATTCTTAGTATAGAGTTTCACCTTTCTTATGGTGGAAATAAGTCATACCTGTAGAAAAGTGGCAAGTGTAAAAAACCTGCTATTTCGTATAATGAAACACTCTATTAATGTTTTAGTTTAGTATCAAAGCCATTGCAATTAACACAGTGTTAGTTTTATGGTAAGCTTGATATTTGGAGTAGATTTGTCTACTAATAAGTATCACAACTTTTTGATAATATGACCATACTGTTCAGTGCATTATTTTATTTAATTTTTCTAGTTAGAAAATCCTTGTTGCATTTCAGTATTTCCTAGGGTCTATTGGTTGCTCTTGAGTGAAAATTGCTTATTTTGTTTTGAGTTTTCCTTAGGGGAGAAAAACAAAGTGAAGTTAAAAGTCTTGTGAGTTCTAGGAATGTGTCCTATGAGCCAAAAAGTAATGGGTAAAACTCAGGCTCAAATCATTGGGGAATAATTTGTTGGCAGCATCATCTGGAAAGCAAGTGTGCAAACAGTTACAGAGGTTAGTTTTTTAGAACAAATTATAGAGAATGTGCTTTAAAGATAAGTTTAAAGGCACAAGGTGGGAGAAAGAAAGTGATGCAGGCACAGAGTAAGATCAGGGATTTGGAGAAGAGATTTAGCACTGTGTGCATAGCTTGTTACAGTTAAAAATAAGAAACATTTGAAGGAAAAATAACAGTCATTTTGGATGTCAGACATTGATAGCAAACACAAGGCAAACCTTGGAAAGGGACAAAGAACAATTGCGTGTGAATTTTATGACTTTTTGTTGTTGTTGTTGTTGTAAAAAAAAAAAAAAAGCTCATTTGAACTAGAGAATCTAGTTTTATTTAATATATATATAGTTTTCTAATTGTTCAAAAGAAAACTTCAAAATTTTCAAGGTGAAAAATGTCTAAGTTTTTGTTTCCAAACAAGCTTTCATTTTAAAATATACAAGCACTTTTTTGAAAAAATAAAAGGTACAAAAGAATTTGGAAAGGTCAAACATTTTATTAATCTTCTTTATTTCTCCTTTAATACAATAAAGTGTATTTCTATTGCCAATTATGTTAGGAGGTGCTGAGCACCACTCACTGGTTTCAGCTGGAAGATGACTGGGCTGAGTCCTTCCAATACCCATCCCAAGCACCCTAATCTGCAAAACTATTTTGTATGTTCCCTGTGTTCTGAGTTCTGAATCCTTCTGTCTAGCCTTAGATTCCTAAGTAAATCATGTAAACTAATAGGAATTATAATTCCTGCTAATCTTGAATATGACTATAGAAAGCAAGAAGAATCACAAGAATAGGATTATTTCTGGAATTACCTGTATCACACTTAATATTTGTCTCCCTCCACTGACAGTAGTGGAAACCTAAAGAAACTTTGCTACATTGTCATTATGAAGTTAACCGAGATGTCTCCTGTTACAGCTCGGTTCTCTTTGGGAAATTTGACCATCACTATTACAAACTGAAGTAATAATTGTTGGGAACTTCAGGAATTTTGACCCCCTTTTAGATGACAAACTGAGAGCAGATTTTTTTTCTTCAAAGTCCAGATCAGTACACTAAGCACTCAACAGTGAATTTAGTTGCAATGTCTTCATCTCTGGGGTATGAAATACTGAAGAGCTGAATGACTTCAAAATCCATTTATGATTCTATGAACCACTCTGAAGATTGTTAGTAACATTGGGAAATCCTGCCATTAGCTATCCAATAGGAGCTGAAGTTTCCCAGGCCAGCTGGGGTTAGCTCTACATACAGTTAGTAACACTTTATGTTATGAATATTCAACTGATTGCAGGCTAAAAACTGAAGTTACTGAAGGCTTGGGTATCCCACTGCAACTCTCAGCACCTGAACAATGCAGCTCAGCAGTGACCAGGGCCAGTTTATTATTATTATTATTATTATTATTATTATTACTTAAAAAAAAAAGCTGTACTAGTCATATATCTCATTTCATACACGAGTATCAATGACTGGTATTTACAGATCCAGATCAATGGCCAGAGACTGAAATACTTTCTACGTTTGTGTTATTATTGCTGTTTTTTTTTTTTATTATTTATTTTATTTTTTTAAAATTAGTATAAAATCCAGTAAACATCATCATTTTACCAGAAAGAAAAGAAACCATAAGCAAAGCATGTGTTTCCAGTGCAAGATACAGAAGGTAAAATATAGTGTAGTGCTGTAAAGGAACATAAAGCACCTGTGACAAAGATTTAACAGTCCAGGTATTATTGTTGGACAAAGATATACTGGGTCTCACATTGATTGGTTATTTACATATCATTGCTCCCTGTTCTATATCTTTTATCGCTGAGGCAATTTTTCAATTACATGCAGAAAATATTTGGTTTGCTTGCTTTGTGTTATGAAAACAATCTTTTTGTATCTTTCTTTATCTTTACTTATGAGTCAATGAATGATTTAGGTATGAACTCTCAGATGCTCTGTGTTGTTCATGGCATATGGCAATCAAAACTAATACAGAAGTCTTCACCATAAAATATTTGTCAGGAATCTTGCAGGAACCTTTGTCTCTTTTGGTGAATCCAGACCATAGTTGCATCTACAAAAAAATAACCGAGGACCTCACTAAGCCAAGTCCTGTGTTCCATGTGCAGTTCTGTGGTATAAGTCATTCCAGGAGGATAGGATAGCAACTGACTTCTAAAACCCGGCCTTTATTTGAGTGGTCGTCTTTTTTTGAACCATTCACAATACCTACAAACTAAAATCTGGGGAAGTCATACAAGTGTTTATGTACTTAATTCCCAGTGTCAGTGAGCTCTTAAATTCTCAGAATTTCTCAACATCTATACATTTAGATTGGATGTCTGACAATGTGTAGGGTGGGACCTTCCAAAGGAATGAGGATATATGAGCACATATCCCCAAGAAAATTTGTGTCTGTTGCAACATTCAAATCTTAGGATGTTTAAGTATCTTATTCCTAGTTGTTTATCTCTTTATCTTGATTTAGGGTTCACGGCACTTAACTCTGGCCTTCTAGAAGTTTTTTTTTTGCCTCACCTTAAGTAACGAGGCAGACCACCTCTATGTTCATTCAATGGAGAGAGATCAGCACGTCCAGAAGACTATTCATACTATCCTACTTTAACATGACTTATGTCACTCTGAAGATGTTACACTTCTTTGTCTTCAGAGGACGATTACATTACTCTCTAAATAAAATAAAACCAAATTTACAACTCCTATATGGATAAATTTAAGTGAGATGACAGCTGCACTCCATTCTTGCTAAATACAGGTTAGTTCTTTAACCTTATTATGAAACTCTCAAAGCTTCAGCCTAAAAGAGAAATTATATATTTAATAAATAAAACACAATAATAATTATTATTACTATTTCTGAAACCAGTTAAGGGCTGAATTTCCAGCAGATTAACGGAATTTGTTAAGCACAGGTGTTTAGGTAATTGTGATAAATGGCAAAAATTCTCTGTGTTCAATGGCCCTAAAAAGTCATATGTCCGTCCACCTGGATGACCTAGTGGTGGTGAAGTTACAAATTATTTGAATGTCTTCAACAGTGTAAAATGTTTAGTTGCTTGTGAGAGGTAAGCACAAACTCCCAAATGATGAATCATCTGGCAAGAAGTTTAACAGGGGGTTGGTGCCATTTGTAAAATCAGGGTGTGGATTTCCAGTTTTTACATACTTCAGAGTAACTTATTCCTGTTCTACTGCTTTTCTTTCCTGGAATCTTCTCATGTCACAGAAAGCTGCCCTCTACAAAATAAATAAATAACTAAATAAATAAATGCAGATTTTGCATCTGGGTTTTAGCACAACACAAGTCTGAGCAATCCCTTGTTGCCAAACAAAAGGAAACTCAGACACCGCAGCCCATAATCTCAAACAAAGCAACCAAAATTAAAACAATTTTCTTAAGAGAATAACCTAATTCTTTTGGGGTTAAAAGCTGGGAGGAAACAAAAGGGTTTGAAGTCAATTCTATTAGCATGATCAGATTTACATCACAACTGTGTCTCATGATCATTATCTTACAAGACACGGACATCAATCTCATTATGTAACCAAGTGTGTCTAGCACTTTCCTGTATAAATATACTTAATAGATATAGTTTTGACCTTTTGCTGAAAAATTAATAAAAAAGTGATGTCTCAGTGTGCTAAGAGGCTTTTCTCCATACCATTAAAGGATAATTTTTTTTGTGTGTGTAAATAAATAAATTTCATCACACAAAAGAATAAAAATATATTCTAAGGAAATGACCTGAGTTTCCCCACCTGTATATGTTATCTTTGCACCATTTTATTAAAAATAAAAATAAAAATCTTCTTTTTCTGGAGGGCTATCTATCAGTACTCATGTCTGTCTCCTGATATTCATATTCCACTAGAATATTAACGCTTTAAAGTTTCAACTGTACCTCAGAGATGGACATATTTAACGTTGTACTACAAGGACTGGCCCACAGAGTATGGAGCCCGAGGGAATTTTGATCCTTTGATTCATCCTCATTTTTATAGATCGTCTTTATAGTATTTGAGAGTGATGGGCAATTCAGGATTCATCTATGCATGCTATGCCTTATGCAATGACTTGAACAACTCCCTTGAGACTGAATGTAAATAATATTGCTTGCCCCATGCAAAAATTAATGGGCTTTTGTTACCCTGACCAGAAAAAAATAAGGCAGGTGTGCAGGAAAAAGACTGTAAAATGGCTTCAAGGAGAAAAAAAAAGAATGAAACATGGACTTCCTTCTTATTTTATTACGTATTTACTATGTCTGAGGTTTTATCGCTTGACCAGGAGGATAGCAAACAAACGAAAGGAAGGTCAAAACTACGGGGCTAATATTGAAAGGGTGCACTGCAGTATCATTTCTTCCTTAGGGCCATCTTTTAATGTACACTAAACTTACATCTTTGGGAACCACAAGGGAAAAGCACTGTAATCTTGCTGATAGCAAGCAAGAAAACACAAAAACAAATTTTGCTCCACTACATTGGTATTGGCAGTAGAAAATCAATCAGGATTTAATAAGGACATTCTGCCTTGGTTAGTAGTTCTAGTAGTTCAACAGTTGGCATGCAGAGACATCAGGAGCAGGTCTGTAGAGGATAAGGTATCATCTGGGCATAAGCTTCGTTCTCTGTCCTTCTTACACTGTCACACCTGTAGCTCTCCCAACTTTGCAGACAGGTTACAGTTGATTTATTCAAGCCTAAGAGGAGAACTAGACCCACATTTTGAAAATAATGGTACTTGATCATAATGCCACTTCAATGCCTTAGTGGTGCTGATTATTAATAAGTTGTTTAAAAAAAGCCTTTCAGAGCTGGAAAATCTCTATTCTGAAGAGGTAGCATGAAGAGAAATTGAGGGATACCCATCATCTCCGTCCCTGCTTCCTCTGCTGCAGCCCAAGACACTAACATGCTGCAGTTTTCACAGTGAAAATCAAGGTCCCAGGCAGCTGGACAGCCACTTACTGCATCTGCAGAATTAGCTTTGCACTGCTGTATTGAAAATTCCATACTATCCACAGAAACATTTACTTTTCTGTAAAAAACAAAATGTAAATTCTCGATATAAGTAAACTAAAGATGTCGTTGTTCATATTAGTTGTTTGCATTAGTTCTCTATTGGAGTCTTCAGCGGCTTCCACTAAGACACCTCTTTCTAAAATTGTAAAAATAAAAAATAAAAAAATAGTAAAAGAGACTGACATACTTCTTTCTTCACCTTTCCATTCAAACACCACTGAGGTTCACAGGTCTCACAACAAGGCACTGAGCTCAGGTCCTCACACAGTGCTACAAATTTCTAAGAATCAAATATTTTCTCTATATCTGGCATCAACTTCTGCTTATTGACATCACAGAAGGTTGTGTATCCCTCAATTGAATCACAACTTTTCGTCTTCGCTAATTCATTGAAAAGTTGAAGTGCCCTTTCCCATCTCATAAATACTGGAATTTTCCAAGTGCTTAACAATCCTTCATATAATAAACATTCTAAAGTAAGATGGAAAGAAAAAAAGGAGGGAGGGTGGGAGGGAGGGAGGGAGGGAGGGAGGGAGGGAGGGAGGGAGGGAGGAAGGAAGGAAGGAAGGAAGGAAGGAAGGAAGGAAGGAAGGAAGGAAGGAAGGAAGGAAGGAAGGAAGGAAGGAAGGAAGGAAGGAAGGAAGGAAGGAAGGGAAAGAAAAATAGAAACACAGGCAGAAAAAAAAAAAAAAAAACACAGACCAAATCTATTAGTATCTGTCTATCAAAGCTCAGTCTCCCTGTCTGATCACAATCAAACAAACAAGACAGCCAAGCACCTCCAGGGCAGGGGCTCTCAGGAGTGGAACGTCTGCATAGTCTGGAGCTGAAAGGCTGTTACTCTGCTAAGGATATCAGTCAGCCCTTGGTTGTTCTCTGATGCGAGAAGAGAAGAAATGACCTGTTTTGCACAGGTGAACATTAGTCTAAAGTAAAATTGTGGCTGGAGGATTTTTCTTCCTTTTTTCTTATTACTTTGTTATGTTTTTGTTTTGTTAACATAAATTAACTTTCTACTAAAAGAGAAGTTCAAGGAGGGACAGAACAGGATGAATCTTTATTTGAAACAAGTTTTGCTTCTTGTAAACCCAAACACCTTTCCCATTAGAGCAAGTGTTTCTCAATTTAAGTTTAATAAAAGGTTTCAGTGAAAGTATATCTATGTATATTCAAAGCAGAGCTGCCTGTGCTTTGGTAAAGCTCACCTAGAGGTGCTTAGATCTAGGAAAAGCTTCTACATTTTTTTTTCTTTAATAAGTTTCGCATGATTTCCAGTGTTTTCATATAAATGATCTACCTTTGTCTGCCTGCTATATTTATCACTTTGGGCTGATGGCTACTGCGTTAAATGATTATCTCCAGGGTTCTGAAAAATGGAACACATTTGCTGCAGCTATGAATTTCGGTTTGACCATTTCAACTTCAAGGAAAATCAGACTATTGTTCACCCATCAAGACTAACATTTATTTAACGGAACATCTGTGTGGCAATGTAATACTTATAAAAAAATTGTTCTATCAGTCAAATAGTCATATTGTCTATCTGTGTTGGTGGTATTCTGATAAGAGTGCCTTTCCTACAACTTATTTCTTATTGTACTTCAGATGAATCTAAAAAACTTAGCTTGTTTTTCTTTACTTATAACACCTGTGGCATAACCATGCACATGTATTGGCTTCATTTAGCTGTGTAATTGCTGATCTTGTTTGCAAATATTGCTAAATATGTGATTAGACATAAACTGCATCAGTCTTCTCACTACATTTAGACGAAGTTTGTCATTGCATTTCTTGTCTCAAATACAGACGACAACTCCGCTTACACTCCTTCCCCAGTTCAGAGCTTAATGTTTTTCTGCAAGCTTTTCAATGACCAGAATTCCAGTGCTAAAGGCAGAAACATTTATGCCAGTGAGGCTATAGTCTGGACCTACAATATATCCTGGAGAGCTAGTCACAAGGCAGGTATATAGCCGGTAAAACACAAACGTGTCTAATATGATCTGGACTCAGACATCAGTTTTAGAGCATGGGTGGAGATCAGCTCACAGATCCTTTGTTCTCCTTAGCATTAGCAGTCCAGAGTCACCCAAGCCCTTTATATATGTCTTATACAATTGAGCCTGCTTGTGCTTCCTCTGTATGTATGCTCCTATTGCACATGTGCAGTATTCTGAAGAATCTCCCAAACTGATGTTCTTTTATTACAGGTCACGTTTATCTTGCTCATCATACAAATACAAATAACATTCTTCTTGATTAAAAGTTGGCTCTGTGATTTTACATAGGAATGGAGCTAACATTTTGTCTTTCCCTCATTGTCAATAACTGAAAAATTCACCTTCCACACCGATTTCATTTTGTTAGCAATGAAACACGCTGAGAGTGGTTGGCAGCTCACATCAATGCCAAATCTAAAAACTGAATCACTTCCATGAGGTACTGATAATTGAGTAGTAAAATCACGGCCTTTCTGAAGTCAATGGGAATTTTACCTCAGTGACTATAGTGGAATGAGGATTTCACTCTTCAGATGTGAAAAATAGATCTTTACTTGGGGGAGGAGTGGGGAAACAACAACAACCACCAACAGTATTTCTGTGGCTGATCTTTGCTTTTTCTGAGCTGAAAGAAATAAAGATAAATATATCACTATACAAACTTTAATCTTAGAATGTATTCTTGGGTGACTACCTTTGTACCAGATTATCCATGAAAGCAAGTTAGTATTTTTAAGACTAGAGAGCTATGACATTTTACATCAACAGATGTTGAATATTTAGTTCATTGTTCTTAAGGTGATGGCATCTTTTTAGAAATATGGGTGGTTTGGAGGTGTCACTTATTATTAAGAATGGAACCTTAGCCATACTTTGCACTGATTCACTTCAGGGCAGAGCACTATCAGCAGTAGTAGAATGTGGCCCTAAATAACTTCTAGCTTTACGCTGGACTTGATGTTTGTAACACCAGCCAACCTCCCATGAACCTAAAGGTACCCACAGAATAGAAGACTAACTCCTTGAATTCCAACCCATGGGTACTAAGGAAGGCATTAACTGAGTGCATGCAACATGGAGTGCACCTCATACTAAGTGGTTCTACTGAAAGGAAAGAAGAGAAAAATGTTTTCAACCCTATCGTTTAATTTCTAATAAATCTGTCTTTGCAGTTGGCCCTAAACTTCAAAGTTGGAGATTTCTTAACCAATAAATCAACTGCTTGGACCATCGTATCAAAAACTGTAATTCAGTGAACTAAGATACAGAAGTAAGGTCTCCTGCCTCAGATTTCTGAGAGCAGGTAACAAGTAAGTAAACATTAAGAAAGGCCTTCATCCATTTTACTTTTGAAGTTAATTTATTTTTCTTTACACTTGAAGAAACAAGCATTTTGTATAGATAAAGCAATTGATTTCTCAGTTAGAATATTGGCTAAGTATAGTGCTCACTGGTACGAGATCCTTTTTGCACCGAAGGTTACAATCTTGGTATTTGCTTTGTAGAAAATCACTTGGGTATGTTTTACCACCAGTGGAGGGAACCAGAACTTTCAGGGGCACTTTTCTCGAGAGCTTCTAGGACTTCAGAGAAAGAGATCAACTCTTCCTAAAATAAGCATCTCAAATGAGCCAGGTGAAATATATTCAGGGAACCGCATTATAAAGCAAATCTAGACAGAAGTCTAGATGGTTAGCTCAACATATTGAGCCAAGTAGGTATGTAGTTTAAACTTCAGTGATACAAATGCTATATCTTGTTATTATGCATTCATTCTACAAACATTATTCATTCATTAAGGCCCAAATGTGTGAACAAAAGCTAGTCAGAACAATTTCTCCTGAAGCCCAAGACTTAATTCCAGTATATTTGACTTCTAAAGGACATCATGCAAATGCTATGGGTAGGAGATCATGTGACCTAGAAATAAGTACATTTCAGTGAATCTTTCAAACTAAAATTCTCATGCTTTGCTCTATTCTGACCATTGTTTAGAGTAATTAAATCCTGTGCCTTCTGGAGTGTTGGGCTTGTCATGGAAGAGAAGTCAGAAAAATTGGTTATTTTTAATATAAATGCAATTATTATTTATGGGGGCTGCTGAACAAAGATAAGTCAGTAGCAATGTGGCTAACATTTAGTCTACCTTGACACAACCTGAGATGTTTAAACATAACTACACAGTGTTTTCCTGTATCCTGTCTGTTTTGTTTAGTCATGGAAGGGATTGATGATGACCAGATTCTTATGCTGTCCATCTACCATTCAAAATATTTGTCTCAAATAAAGGCTATGCTTTCTCATTCCCAGCAGTTTACACTGCTTACACTTAAAAAATGTTGCAATAACTTGGAATAGTTATCGTTCTCACTTATATTTCTGTAAGGTGTGTTTAACACTTCTAGTCTTGACATTTACATGTTACAGCTGAATATGCATACATAGAGATATCAGGATATACATCACATGTGTGTGTGTGTGTGTACATGTATCAGGGAATTGGAGACTGCTGTGATGAAAGAGTATTTAGAAGACCAATCAGCTGAGCCAGTTCAAATCTTAAAACAACAGTTTACTATATTGATGTTCATTAAAAATACATATTATTTTAATGGTTTGTTCTTACTCATTAACAATTATTATCACTGCATATTTAACACAGTTAATGATTAACAATCAATCCTAAATTAAGTATGAGTACACAGTGCTATGGAGCTTATGGCATGCAGTTAGTGCTGATGACTATGCTCCTTGATGATCTTAATTGATGAGATAAAAGTGATCAGGCTGAAGTGCTCTTTTATAAGGGATCCCCTTACCAAATCCAAGGTCTTGTCTTGTTATAAGGTGTTTGGGTTTCTAGACAGCATCGAGCTCTTTGCTGTTGTCTATGTACTGCCCAGAGCTGGGAGGGGGATGTTATGTTCCTGGGCTGCAGCAGATGCCTTCTCCTGTTGTTTGATTTTTTTTTTTGTTGTTGTCCCTCACTGAACTACTGCTTCTTTTCTTTCAGTGAAGGCAGTCTCGTCACAGCTCTTGAGATTGCACTGCTTCAGTGATCAATAATTGCCCATCAGTGAGTTGTTTGCAGTTCAGGGTCCTCTGTTTTCGACCCATGCCCATACCTTCAAGGCCTTTGCTGCTATCACACATTTAAACCGACACAATAACAAGGAAAACCTGGTACCACGTTCAGGTTCACACAACAATTTCTCGTAGCAAGCTGATAACAAGTCCAAAAGGCCAGGACTGGGGCCCAGCACAGTTAGCAGAAGGCTTGTGTTCTGCCACCAGCACTGGTTGTGCTATTTTTCTGGGCCATTAGTTACAAAAATGCTTACAGAGTTATGCTATATTAGTGTGTTTATGTTTGGTTTAAAAAAGAAAAAAAAGCAAACTCATAACAAAATGTTTAGTAGACTGCTTTTGTGGCTGCAGCAGGCCTGTGTTTGCCCAGCACATATTTGAATTGTGAACCAATGACTTTCCCATAAAAAAAAAAAAAAAAACAGACCCAGTGGTGCTGCCTGCTCATCACTAAGTGGAAGATGGGACTGGGGCAGAACATGATGTTCTTCTACTTGCTGCCACTGTCTTTCCAGGGAGTTTTCACACACACACTTCCTTGGGTTATTTCTCAAGGGAAGACTATGATGAATTTTTACAGGAAGAGAGCCACGACGATAAACATTAACAAGAATATTTTTATAAAAATCTGCCATCATTGCAAGACTTGCTTCTTCACTTAGAAGCAAGAAAATGGTTAGGGTCAGCTGAGGAGTTTACACTGCACAGCAGCCTGTTGTGAAGCAAAAGTTAAGATGGATATCTATCATCTTGTCTGGGGTCACAAAATAACAAGGACCTTTGCTCTTGTCAGGCTGGCATACGGTCACAGGACAGAATGACATGGGGTGGTTCATTAAAACAATGCACAACATGAAATTAAATAACATTATTAGAGCCTAACATAACTTGAAATTCATGTGAAATTGCTTACCACTTTCATTTTTTACTTTAGATGGGGTTATAAATCCTTATGCATCAGTATGCTAGAGGTGGCTTTGAAGATAAGAACCTCTAATTTTAGGTCTGATACACCTTCTTCAAGATCAGTCCTGAGATCTTTTCTCTCTTCTCTAACCTGGAGAGAAGCTGCTTTATCCATGTGTTTCATATGAGCAGAGCAAGGTCCTGGAGAAATATGGAGATCTGCTGAAAGGACTCAGAGGTCTTCCAAAAGTTTTCTCAGTTCACTTTTAGAGAGACAGAAATGCCTTTTTCAGAAGGTATTGCTGTGTTTTGCTGACAGCAAATTAATTCTTCTAAAAGAGTAGTATAAGAAATGCCTCCATAAATAGGAGTGTTTTGAGTTCTACTTCACCACAACACCTTAGAAAATATTAAACAGGATTTATTCCCTTAACGTCAGAGGTAAATATAATGCATATGATAATTTTATATCATCTGAACACAAAAAATCTGTCGATACCCTGGTTTACAAATTTCTAAAATATCAAAATCTAGATTCTGCACCTAGATCTCTTACATCTCGGTCCCTGTCTTAACCACAAATCTTTATGTTAAAAAAAAAAAAAAAAATCCTCATGGAAGCTCTATTCAGACTACTACAGTCCAGTAAAACAAGGTATTTTTAATCAACATGCATTTTCTGATCACACCAAAACAGATGGAAATGTTCCAGTGAGAACAGTGACAGTTCCGGTGCTTCGGGGGCTGAGGGGATTGGCTGTGGTTTTGGTCTTGTTTCTCCTACCAGATAAGTTTAGTACAAGATTTCAAACAAATGCCTGAAGTTCACAATAGTAACTCAATTAACTCTTCAGACTCTACAAGATTTTCCAGTGCCATTTGCACAAAGCTGGAGATGTTTTTTGTTGGCAGAGTTTTGTGTGAGAATATTTATTTACTCAACTTGTCGGTGTTATGCTTATTTTACTTCTGTTTTCTTACATTGAGAAGATATGGGGGTGGAGGGTTGTTTTACTTTTTTATTTATTTTATTGTATTTATTTTATTTTATTTTATTTTATTTTATTTTATTTTATTTTATTTTATTTTATTTATTTTATTTATTTTATTTATTTTATTTTATTTTATATTTTATTTTATTTTATTTTATTATTTTGTTTTATTTTAATTTATTTTAATTTAATTTAATTTAATTTCCTTCCATTCAATTTCATTTCATTACATTTTTCTTGCACAATTTTAATTAACACATATGAACTTTCAATAGACCTGGGGAAACTGCTTTTAAACAATCTACTAATATTTGTTTAAAATTTGAAACAAGTTCTCAGTGACTAGGTTGGCCCCCACTCTGTGTTTGTTTTCTGCAGTTATTTTAGTTAATGAGTTTGCTGGCTGGGATGTTCCTGGGAACAGCTAATTTTAGACAACTATTAAAAAATACTAACAGAAGGTGAATTTCACAAAATGCTGCTATTTGCAATGGAACTCTGGTTTTAAGAGTCATGGTTTGCTTATCCAATCAGAAAAACATATCGTATGATTTATGTGTCTGCTCACACCATCTTGAATTTCAGATTTTAAATTTTATGTACTTACAACCATCTGCTCACAAGCTAAATTCACACCATGTTTTTATCAGAAAAACAAAAACAACAAAAAAAAAAGAGAAAACTTACATTTGGTAAACAGTTTTGAATAGTTGATGAAGGAAGGAAAAATGCTATCTGAATGTGCAATTTCTTCAGCAAAACTTGGAGGTCACCTTCATTTTTCTGGTTTCTCAGTGTGTAGTGACTCATTTCACTCATTTCTCTTAGTTTGGTCTATATAGTTTCACTCTCCCTGTAGGACTCCTGTAGGAGTGTCTTCCTGATGCTTCCTGTCAGTCTTGGGGAGTTTGCAGGTCCTCAGTGACTATTGTTTCACTTTTAGGGACTTAATGGCTTAGATGCTAGATTTTCCCTAGTTTCCATATTTTGATGTCCAAATGATTAAACATTGACCGTAGCCACAGCCTCTTCTGGAAGTATCCTGAATGTGGTGCACATGAAAAGAGTTAAGAGGATGCTCTGGAGGACTACAGAGCAGAAGGGGCAGGTGATGGGACCACTGCCACTCTGCAGTGTGGGTGCCACGAACTGCTTTCACCTTGGCGTGGTGACCTCAGTGGAGGTCAGCTGCTTTTCTCATCTTCTCGTCCCTCCTAGAGTCTGCTGTGCTAAGCAGGTAGCTACTTAGTTTGTTCTCATTGGAAGCCTTGCCTCCAAACAAAAGCACTTTTTTTTTTTCCCCTGGGTACTTATGGGCTGAACAGCGAAACAAAAACAAAACAAAACAAACAAACAAACAAAAAACACACAAACACATAAAAGAAAAATAAAAGAAAAATGAAAAAAAGAACATCTTCATTGCCAAGATTTTAGGTATAATCTCTGCTGCTGTATCTATACAGACCTCTGTACTGTGAAGTGTCCCAAGATCCTGGTCTTCTACCTGTCCAGATCACACTCTTGTTGAAGAATGTCAGCCGTCCTGTCCAGTACCCACCCCCTCTTATCCCACCCCCAGTTTACTTTCTGAAACAATTGCATTCTGTAAATGCACAAGATCTGAAGACAAGAAAGTGGTTCAGATCCTTAATGTGTAGATAATGTGAACCCAGATATAGACAATGTGAAACTAGTAACAAGCTGTAAGCTACTACTCCAGTGAGATATGCTTGGAGAAAATATTCTTTACTGAAATGTGATTTCTAAAGTTCTCTAAAGTTGAGACTTGTAGAAAATTCTGAGTCTAGGTGCATTTCATAGCTGAGAAACACAATGGAAATGAAAATGTCAAGAAGCACTAGGGTAGAAAGAGCAGGACAATTTCAAAAATACTAAATTACTTGACTGGAGAAAGAAAAAGGGTCTCATATTTACACATCTGACATGATCATAAAATTCAATATAAGAAAAAAAATCATTAGTAGACAGAATTTGTTTGTATGTGCTGTTTTAAATAGCTTTTTTCACCAGGGTTGCAAGGCACTTTCCCTGTTAGGAGGTCTGATAAATTAACAACCATGCCCAGCATCAGAAAAGAGATTGGTAGCAGAGGTGCAATTTTAATCTGACTTTATCTGTGTCACATACCTTAACTGCAAGAAGGTCCTTCTTTGCTGTCTGAAAGTATACATATGGTAATAAACCATACCAGAATGGGCTGGCAAAATGTGAACAGGCTATTCCCACAGACATTTCTCACATGACTTTTTGTTTTTGGGCTATGATCATACATAGATCAAGGTGAAGGAGTGAAACACTTTAGAGAGGGATGCACTAGAACAGCCCAAATAAAGATGTGCTGCAATTCAGAGGACTTTAATTCCATTCCTGGTTCTGCTGCTGAGCTGGGAAAGTCACTTCACATCATACCATCGATCTCAGCTTCCCACGGAAAACTCATTAGGCTCCACTGGTGGTAAGTATTATTGTCAGATCTGTTTAAGATTGATGTCATTACTTAAGCAAAAATCTTTCAGTCATCAAAGGGTTGGCAATGTCAGTTTTGCAGCAAACTTTCCTGACTTTCAAGTCACCACCTTTTCTGCTGGAACCACTGCTGCATGGTGCTCTGACCATGTGGCACACCACTCCACTGTTGTCATGGGGCAGTGGTGCAAATGTCACAGCAATCTCCTGGTCTGGGAGATGATCCCAATGGTCCTGCCATCTTATGTATTCCCAAAGCTAATGAATTACTCTGCATCACTGCACAAAGACTGTGCATGAACCCCAAGATTTTGCATCTGCATCTAAAAGAACGTAGTACATCCAGAGAAAGGGGGGGCCATAACCATGGCAAGAGGGGATTCAGCTCTACCCTCCTTCCTGAGGAGCAGCAAACTATGACAAAAGTCCTGTGGGGCCCTTGCAGCCAGAGGATATATGATTGCATCCCTTAGCCCTCTCTTGATCTGCTATGGATGTCCAGATAATCCCCAAGAACAAGAGTGATGCATAACTGTAAATAGAAAACAGGGTAAGAGAAACATAATGTGAAAGCTCTGGGCAGCCTGCCCTTTATAAAGGATTGCAGCTAAACAGGTATTCATCTTCCTAGGTCATTCAGGGAGAATATGAATTTGTGAGGGGATCAGGTCCTCAACACAATCTCAGAGAGTATATGGGAGGTCTATAAAACCCAACAGGAATTGTAAGCCACACATAGATTTTTGATTTCCAGATCCCTTATTTGGTGGATTTGTTTTCCGCGCAGCAGAATTTAGCTGGCAGTCTCGGGTTATCCTTAAAACTCACAGCCACTTGTCGCTTGTGCTCCCTGAAGAGGAGGAAGCCACAGAAAACCAATTTTGCTGCAGAAAGCGGGGAACACAACTCTTAGTGACAGCCAGTTCCTTAGTGGAGCTGGTGAAAAAAACTACAACAAAATGCTCAAATACAGGTGTGCATCAAAGCATACACGTACATGAAAAGAAGAGCTCAGGAAACATTGATGGTACCAAGGACCTAATTAAATCATTGAAATAAACTTCAGATACTCAAAGACTTATCAAAAAGAAGTTATCTTCTACACAAGAATTTTATGCACGGCCTCAGATCCCACCTTCAGAGGGGTCAGGATAGTGGGAACTGACCATGTGCTGGTCCTCTGGAAATTTGGTGCTGCTGAGAAGCTCTGCATAAATTGTATCCTAATTGTTTTCCAGATTTATAGGACATTCTTTTACTTGACTGTGATCACAGTGAATGCATAGGTAATGCAATACTGATGATAACCTAACTTTATACACCACAGGATGGCTGGAAAATAACTGAAAAAACTGCAGATCCCTGTTCAGCCAAAGTCTCCCTACACCCTGCCCCTCACTATAGAACTTCCCTCTTGCTAAAATATTTTCCCATCCAGACATGCAATTCCCATGTGCTACTTCCAGCACTATCAAAATGTGCCAGGCACATCAGTGCTAAACTGATCAGTTGGGAGAGACAATTCCAAAGGTCAGGTTTCTTATTTCATACCTAACGCTGCTTATGCATCTGATCAACTCAAGGATGCGTACAGAAAAAGGACGGAAAATAAATCCTTTTTAGGGAATTCAAGACCTGACTTGTAGACAACAAATTGTCCAGATAAAGACAGTGAGTTTGCTAGCACTCTGGATGTCTCTTGCAGGCTGCTTTATATCTTCTTAAATAAAACATTAAGATCCACAAGATGTTCTTTTTTTGTTTTGGTGAAAACACCATGAAGCTGTTATTATTTGAAGCTTGTTAGTGCTCCTCTAGATGGGATATATTAATTTGACCTCCATGGTACACTGCTATGAAACAGGGAGGTAACAGAGTCCAGGTGTAGGATGCCACAGAAGTGAGCAGGAAAGAGATCCAGAAAAGATGTAAGGATTTGGCAAAGTATAGCCTCAGCTGATACTCAGGACTGCATAGGACCACCGCTCAAACTAATAGCCATAAAAGAGAAAATAAGTCCAAGTGTTTTTATAACCACTTGCACAGCAAGCATGAGTCTCCTGCTCTGGATCTCAGCCATGTGCTTTCAGGTTTGCTGTAGTGCTCACATCACTTGCCCAGCTCTTTAGCTGTCCTTGAAAATTACTGTGCAGATCTGGGAGGTCCAAAACTTATTCTTGATGTTTACTAAGCTAGTGACTTTCTGTTCACTTCCAAGAAGCACTAGATGTACATTTTATATGCAAACTTTTCACTGCATGTAAAAAACCTAGGATAAATTTCATGGCTCAGGGCTCACTGAAGGTCAGAGGTAAAGAGAATAAAAATTAGGAAAATAAAAATAGAAAAACAAGGATAAACTACGGCACGGGGAAAACCTCTTATTTAAGAAGGGTTTTCTCCCCTCATGCACTTACATTTGCCTATTTATGTACTAATTACTCTGCCTATTTATTATGTACAGTGTGAATATATAGTAAAATGTCCAACTCTTAATATATTTTCCCTTAGGGAGATGACAAATATATGCACAAAATTAACATCTATGTTGTGAATTTCTGTCTCAGGGGTTTAGCAGAACTTTTGAAAACTGGTGCACTGGAGTATTTCTCAAGTTATCTTTGTATAATTTGTAGGAGTTTCTGACCTTTTTTTTTTTTTTTTTCTCAATAGGATTCTGTGCAGTCTTCTGAAACAAGCTTATGTCTTTAAAACTTTTGTGGTATGTGTGTGTGGAGGGCAGTTATACAGGTTGTTTGGTTTTGGTTGGTTGTTTGTTTTTATCTCTAGATCCAAACCAATATGAATTTAAAATCATACATTAATAAAGTTAACTGGATCTTGGGGGAAAGCTTATGTGATTTTCACCAAGTATAAAGAGAATTTCAGCAGTGTCCCAGAAATAATGCACTTTGAAAGGCAGATGAGCACATACTCCGTTTCATTTAAACAAAATATTTTAATTTTAAAAACTGGCCACGGCAGCAAACACTGCTTCTGGCAGCTTCTTATCACAACATCAGTTCAAATGGAAATGCAATAGTTTAGAAATCTACCTCCACAAATTCTTCCACACTGTACCTGCACACCATGTATAAACATGAACACACAAGTACACAAATGTTCAAAGAAACTGTGTCTTCATGAGCAGTGGTCATCTGAACGCTGTCTTAGTAAAGGAAACTAAAATATTTGAACTTCAAGGCCAGGAACAGAGCATGCAGTGAGTTTATGTGTTTGGCATCAAACTTGGAAACTTTCAGCTAATTTAATTCACGTGAGACGCGGTCTAGAGCTGAGCTTTGGCACATAGCTGAATTTTGTTGCTAGCATAATGCAACAAAGCCACATTATAATAGCACACCCAAGGGGTGTTACAAGGGATGAATTTGGTCCTCAGTACAAAACAATCATTATGTGCTAAAGTCATCGTCTACTTCGCACTATGTTTACATATTATTTATAATTTAATTTAATTATGTAGGTTTTAGACTAATTTTTAAAATCTGTCTTCAATAAGGTTCAGTTAATCAAAAACAAAAACAACAATAAAAAGTGCTCTCAGTCTCTCTATAACTAAATTAAAATAAAATTAAAATATTTTTAAAAAATCAAATCATCATTTTGGGGGGTGATTAATTTGCCTTTAACCTAAAAGTGCAACCACAGTTAGTTTGCAGAAAATCATCAGCAAAATGGGCAAAACACATTTTCTGCACCTGACCTTAAAGGTCTTCATACCTCAGTTTATAAATTCTAATATTTTTTTAAATTATTTTTATACCATCTTATAACTGTACTTTTCTAACTTTCAATGCTCTTGTAAAGACTTGAAAACATGTTTTGACATCCAAACCCTTACCCTTTTTAAAATTATTGATATCATAAAATAGAGGGGGAAAAATACAATAAAAAATCCCAAGCCCCAGACATTCATCGACACTGAGACACAAACTATGCTGCCAAGCTATATACCATATGACACATGAAAAGTCTGGACAATACAGTACAGACAAGGTCAGGCTAGGTTTATATGGAAGGAGTTAATTACAAATGAGAGAAGTCCTTAGAGTCTCTGTAACTGTGGTGGAATTTCTGTTCCCCTCATCAGAGAGTTTAGGAGAATATTCTGCCTTTGCCTGTCTTATCACATTATTTGAAATTGAATTACAGTCATGCTCTGAAAATCAGTAGTTCACTCCCATAAATCTTGGCCTACTGTAAGGCAGCTTCTTCACTACAGTCCTCAGACAACCAGGTACCTGCTGCAGCTCTTCATGTAGCTTAGCCATTGGCTCCAGCAGGCATGCTCAGCTGACATGAAGGCTCGATCTAATCCCTCCTGCTCACATAATAATATTTGGTGCTTCACAACTTCTTTGTATGTCTAAGATATACGAAGATTAAACAGAAGATATATAGATGTTATATATAGAAGATATATAGATAAGATATATAGAAAGATATATAAAGAAAGATATATAGAAGATATATAGAAAAGTACCTTATTTTTAAAGGGTTTTAAATATATACATATACTTCCTAAGCCATCAAATAAACCCTCTTCTTTTTCCTTTTTTGCATGTAACCTTTCAGATTGTAAAAAGCTTTGTGAAGGTCCTGTTTAGTGTGGCTGGTGTTGCTACTTACCTAATAACAGTCCTGGTTTTCTTGTTCCTATCATGAAGCAGGAAATCTCAAATAAGTGCAGAAAACTTGTGGTTGGAAACAAAACCCCACAGAGAAATGCTTCTCATTAGGATCTAGCATCCTGTACAAAATTCTATGCCATTTTTTGAAAACAAGGATAGGTGGGATCAATGAGGATGGAATTAAGCTGGAGGACAGAAATGAGAGTCTAAATCTTTTATGTACCATAATGGCAGCACTATTGTCAGAAACAATACAACTCCCCAGACCTTATCCCGCTGGGCCTGTGGGGCTGTTTCCTGATCAAGCAAAGAGGAAAGTTCATAATTGAGGTATCTTTGTTGTACAGACAATATCTTCTGTTTCAGTGGCTCAGCCATGCAGACCTTACACAGCTCATCGCCAGTGGATGAATTTCCCCCAAAACCTGAGTCTGTAGAGTTTGCTGTCTCACAGCACAAATACATTAAATGGTTGAGTACAGGCAAAGCAGTTCAGATAGTAAAACAGCAACAGTTTTAATGAAAACAAGCAAAAAATCTGCCTCCCTTTTTTTCCTGGCTTTGCACTTTGCAACTCCTGGCAAAGTCTCTTCAGCTTAGATGATCTAGATATCCTCCAAATGGAAAAATCAGTTTCTGTCATACAGAGGGGCACAGCAGAGAGCTTCTGTGCAGATACACAGCATTGAATATAGTGGGTTAATTTCATCATGGACAAAACTGCTTGCTGTCACAGAAATTATGACTCCTTTTGCACACTTTTTTGTACCCTTCGCTTACTTTATTGCTACCCCAGCAGTCTCATAACTTTCCATGCAGAGCTCTGGTGCTCAGGCACTGAAAACAAGGCATGAGAGCTGGTCACACCAGATTACATTAGACTAGAAGACTTGAAAAAAAAAAAAAAAGAAAAAAGATAGAAATCAGTTATTACATCATGCTCACACTGGCACACAGCACAGTTTCACTCCTTGCCACATGAATGTATATTTTGTCACGTCCTGTGTTATGCATGTTAATGTCTTGCAGAGCTGGTGACATCTGTGCTGCGCTCTCATAGCCTGTGCTTCAGTATATGATCTCACTTGGCCAGTGCTGTGCTTCATTATGTACTATCTTGCTGAGTTGCTGATGTGCTTTATTAAATCAACATTATTTGAATTCCACAGCCTGTGGAGAGGATCTTCTACTGTCTGTTCCTTCA